>NC_064648.1:204467915-204677469 GCF_023864345.2 Schistocerca serialis cubense | reverse complement strand
GGAGCTTCTGTGAGACGTATGGTAGTACTCGAATACACCATGACAACAGCGTACTATGTGAACACAATTCTGGAACCCCTGCGCATACCTTCATGGCTGAAGTCTTCTCTGATAGCAATGATGTCTTCCAGCTGGATAACTCTCCACAACGCGATGCCAAAATTGTCCTGCCATGGTTTGGAGAGGAACACACATCAGGCACCAGCTGCGTGCCCATAAAACACCATCAGATAATTTGCGGGAATTTAGTGGTCTGTGAGCAGACATCTGGTGCGTCATACTTCTGGAAACACATTCAGGACTTGTAGAATCCGTGCCAATCAGAACTGCTGCTGTACTGCATTTGAAAAGTGGATCAACACACTATTAAACAGCTGGTAATAATGTTTTGGCCCATCGGTGTAAGCATGCAGTGTACAGCTTTGCAAATTGCAGATGTTCACGACCAGAGGCAGATACAGAGGATAGTTTGAACACAAAATGAGGTATAAAAGTTTAAATAAAAAACAGTAGCACTTAAATTGCAAGAGTTATGGAAAAGAATTTGATCTTATGGGGCGTTGTTCAATAAATATTTTTGAAATCTAGGAGAAAGATGTGAGACAGTGTAGGTTGATCAGACGTAAAGCGGACAGTGTATATGGAAATTTCTACATGTACCTGCACGAAGCCAGGATAGTTGTGCCCAAGAGGATGAATTATTTCAAACAACACAGACATATCGTATGCAGGCATTCATCACCAGTCCCGAGTACTGTGAATGTCCCCAAGAGAGATATCCCTCGATATTGTAGCTTTAACTGTCAGTTGCAAGTATAGATATTTTTGAAGGGAAGAAAATGTTTAGTTGTGGTACATAGATCTATGGAGGAGGACATGTTATTCAGATTAAATCTCACAACATTGTCAGCTGGCACACATGTTTAGCATTTATTTACAAATGTGGTGCAAAACAGGTTCCTGAGCAAAGTTTCAACTGTCATTTAACCTTCTCCCCTCCCCCCTCCTCCCCCGCCCCCCCCCCCCCCCCCCCCCCTCACTGCCACATGTTGTTCAGTTCTTAGAGAGAGAGAGAGAGAGAGAGAGAGAGAGAGAGAGAGAGAGAGAGAGAGAGAGACGGAGGGAGGGAGGGGGGGAGAGAGAGAGAGAGGAGCGGAATTAGTTGTGGAGCATTCACACTATGGTAGGAAAAACTGTCTGGCTAAAACAGATACCAGTATTTGAGTCGGAATAACTGGTATTTTTCAATGTTTGTTTGGTCTTGGTTATAACAGATTTTACCGACTGAAGAGGCAAAATATTGTGTGCCACAGCAGCACTACCAAAATTTTTGCTTCTGAATAAACCTTTTTACAAAAAGGATAATTTTTGTTCATAAAATTTGCATTGGTGTGAAATATTGCGTTATTATAGTAAATGGAAATAAGCAGTCAGTGCTATTTTTAATAACAGAAATTGACTAACAAACACATGGGATAAGAACTGGTGCATCATTGCTAAGACAGTGATGTTCCTTTGTGTCGTGGCTTAAGGTTACATGTGTACATGCAGGGTGCAGGACTTGGCCCCCCACATGGTCTGTATGGTAGTTCCTTGTTGACATCGCCGAATGTACGCTGTATTGCAGAATGGCACCAATCCTTGCCTGGAACTTTTAACGGAATCGTCAAAATGAATGGAATTGATTTGAAATTTCGTTAAAGAAGAATAATAAATTTTATCTTTTGCTTTTAAGTTAATTTTCTTTCGTGCGAACTTTGTTGTAGAACCACTCTCTTATTTTCGTGTGGTAATAAAAATTTTTACTTTCTTAAGAATTACGTACATTTAAAGAAAAAATTATATTTACGTGAACTCATATGAACTGGTTAAGAATATTAGGTTGAGAATTGAGTCCTTTAAATCTTTCGGCCTTGGCATACACTTTCCAGATGCAGTGGGTTTTTTGTTAAATATTTTTACTGAATTTTATCCCGGCACTAGCCATAGAACACAAGATTACCTCTATTAGCAGAAAATGTTTTAATTATTGCCAAGCCGACATTTATCACTGATCAAACCTACTTCACTATGCACTTGAGTTATTTTAAAGAACCAAACTGTTTAAATTTCAATGTTAACTAACATTAACTATCCGCCTACGAACATTACAACTATCCGCCTACGAATGCACAAACGTATAATTAATTCAAATTTTATCAGCCACAGGATCACTGAAAAAGAAGAACAATTTCTTAATTCACTATTGATTTTTATGCATCTGTTCCCGATTTACGGGTTTGATAATTTTTTAAATGTGCCGCCTCTGCTATTGTTGGTCGCGGCACAGCCCAGCAACACCGCTAAAATGCTGAAAAATTCTTAAAGAAATTTATAGATGACGTGGGCAAGCTAATTTACATAAATAATTCACACTTTTGATAAACTCTAAATATATTAGATCAAACAACAATACAACTCACATTAATTCGTAACGCATCGTCTAATGGCGGCTAAGTCAGACAGAGACAAAAGAAGTCTACACATTCGTAAAAAACTCTTTCACAGTGTCCTACCGCAATGACTTCTGAACAGAGAAGACCAAAGAATACATAATGCATTGTGCTTAAATAGTATTGCTGACTATTAACATTTCTTTGCAAATTGACGATATTATTCTCTTCTGGCAACATTTTATATCTCTGCTATCGCAAATACTGACACATTTTACAATCACATAATAAATACAGAAAATTCCTATCCTAAATACAGAGAAATATTACAACAAAAAATATAAGGAGAATAACAAATGTCTTTTACACCACATTCAGTAATATTTTTGTTCAATAATTACGATATATACAACTTGCCCAGAGCGGCGTATATGGTACAAATAAACTCTTGTTCTTTAATAACGTGAGTTTGCCAGGGAACGTTACAAACTGCTTTTATGAAGTCATGTAGCAATGAAGCTCCATGGCTTTAAAATATTAAAGACTTGCTGCCATTTCTATGGAGCAGGGAAGGAGGAAGGATATTATGGTAACAGTAATAAATTGAAAACTTAACATCAGCATTCATAGTATGCAAAAGAAATAGAAAGTAGCTGTCCTACTGCCTGTGTGTAGATGATTTGCCTTTATCTGCTTGTTGATAAATAATAACATGACAAATAACCTGAAGAACAGAGTTCTTCAACCTCAGTTTTCATCCTTCAGCACTGACTAATCGTAATGCACAAATAATAGTATGATCCCCAGTTACAACGTGATTGTTGAGCAGTTTCAAAAATAGAATGATTAGAAGAATTCTGGTGATTTTTTTTAAATAGTGTTCGAGCACTTACCACTTTTCAAGAAAAGCAACAAATAGTGGACAGACTAAGTTTTCTTTTATTTATTTATTATTTTAATATTTTGATTCTGTGTGTCTTGAAATCGCAACAGACAAAGTTTTTCAATCTTTTTCAGTTTCTGCATTTTTTATGGTAACTAATAGAAATGGAAAATAAAAATGAGTTGTTTCAGAAACCAGTTATTTTCAGCAATTTTAACAGTTAGGTTAAAATGGTGTTAAAAGAAGCAATATAACTAAAACTGGTTGGTTCAGTAATAACTACCATCCCTGGTTAACACCTGTCATTCTGGTTGATATGGGAATGTTGCACCCAGACTGATCAATGATTTCCTGTGCATTGTCTTAAATAATGATGTTTCACTGCAGAAGGGAGTGGGATTTTGAAGTGTGTTTGCATGTATATGCACGTAAAGGCACCGTACATGTGTGAACATGTAGTTATTGTCATTGGCTTTTCCATTTAATTACCCACTTTTCTTCTCTCATTCTTTAGAGAGCAGTGGTTGCTTTGGAACATTGTAGATGGCGTAGAACAGCATGGATCCAGAAGGGGGGGGGGGGGGGGGGGAGGTCTTGTTGATCATGTCCATCCTCTTGCCCTGCCCCCCCCCCCCCCCACACACGTGCGTACGCGTGCGCGCCCGCACTGACACACACACACACACACACACACACACACACACCACACACACACACAGATATACCGCTACTGCCACCCCAACCATTAGCCCCTGGCAGTCATGGTAGCTGCAGCCTACTGCCCTATCTTGTTCACCCTCAATCATTGTATCTATTTGGTTGGTGCACAAGTTTGTAGCATTTTTCCATAAGTTTAAAAAACACAACAGATACATACAACAGTGATTTTAATCATCAATAATAACTCTCCTTCACTATTTACAACAGTCTGCCAATGCCACCGTAACTTTTCGATTCCCCAACTGTAGAAATGAAGTGGTTTTGAGGCGAAGAACTCGTCGAGACACGTTCGGAGTGCATTTTATCCGATGGGAAGTTCCTCGAAAGATGCTCGAGAGAGAGCGGAGAAGCTAACCCAACTCCTGTATATGCCTCTTTTTGTCAGCCGAGCAGAATGTAGGTGGATATTATTGTGGAATAGACTCACTTCCCGTGTTCTTCCCGGTCGCTGTTGTCGGATTGCGTCACCGAGACATCTCAGTTGTTGACAGTAAATGTCAGCAGTGATGGTTACACCTCAGGGAAGCAGTTCGTAGTGCACCACACCGTCGGTGGGACAAATGCGTAACATCATCTTTGTGGATGTGTGCAGGATTTCATACAGGGAGTTGCTGCTTTGTTTGAGTTCAACCATTCTTTTCTTTTCCTTATGTTGCATGCATAAAGACACCATTTCTCATCATCAATAATAATACAGCGTTGAAAGGCAGGGGGGGGGGGGGGGGGGGGGGTAGCACTCCCAGTTTGGCAAACATAGAGGCACACTATCATACTTTGACAGGTTTGCTAACACTCACTCCTCTTAACTGCATAACAAATCTTTGGGACTGGTTGGCACAAAGTGTGAAAAGTAGCAATGAAGACCCTGCAGTTTGGTTACGATTATTGGTGTGTGGCTTCAGCTGTATATGGTGTACTTGTAGAAACCTGTGGATTCATATTGAGTGAATTTTCAGAAGCATTTGTGGGGTGTCTCCTTACGGTGACTATTTTCGTCTAGTTTGCTTCTCGCTGCGCAACATATTCAGTTCAGAGGTTTCGGGAGAAATCAGTTTGGTGGGCCGAGTTTTATTTTTCCATTTGCCGCAGCCCCTGTGACGGGGACGACAGCTTCGAGAGGCACATTGCGGACGAGCTGGAGGCACTGGACGCAATGGAGGAGGAGCCGGGGGTGGGCGCGGGAGCGGGCCCACGGCCGGACGGCCACGCCGTCTCGTGCGAGGACCTGCTGGAGTTCGCGTCGCCACGGACGGCGGGCCCGAGGCGCGGCGCCGACTCCGACGAAGTCCGTATCATGCGGAAAGTCCTTGGCCCCGAGGTGAGTAGTGCGATTTGACTCGAATGCACCGAGTAACTGGAACTGTTACAGCAGTCCACTGGTGTGACGGTGTCTGTTGCAGAATACTGATAGGTGGAATAAATATTTAATGCTTTTTGTGACTCACAGCTGTTACACAGGGTGTCACAGGAGGAGTGATTAATATTGCGAGATATGGCAGGAACAATCATTTGAAGCAGAAATGTCTAGTAAATGTGACCTCTACCACTTATACCTTAAGAGCTAGAAGCACGTCTTCATCTTCGATACTGTGAAACAAATCTCTTCTACTATAAACTCTTTGCTTTCCCTATGTCAAGAGGTGGTAGTGTGGAACAAAACGAGAACAACATTTCCAGCAAACGTGAGATCTAAAGCGTGTACCTTAAGGTCTACAAACACTTATCCATCTTCGCTACTGTGAGGCATGTCTCTTTTACTAAAAAGTGCCAATATTTCTTAAGGTATGCCCATGTTCACTATACAATTTCTTCTTGTTTTGATCGATGCAACCTCCTCCCAAAATATGGAAAACAAAGAGCTTGCAGTAGAAGACTTTCTTTCTTTCTTTCTTTCTTTCTTCTTCTTCTTCTTCTCCCTTTTTTTTTTTTTTTTTTTTTTTTTTACAGAGGTGAAGAAGTGCTCATAGCACTTACGATATGCATTGACAGCTCATCTTTACCAAAGTTTTTTGCTTCGACTGATTGTTGCTGTCATGTCCCTGAATATTAACTGTTCGTCCTGATACAACCTAAATAACATATAAATGGCTATATTACTATCTGCTAGAACTGCTGTTTAATGTTTTTTTACTGCACTATTAGTTAACAATTTGAGACTGTCATTGTGAAGTACAACAACATGACACTTTATTTCATAGCAGTGCTAGAGGTTGAAAATATCACCTCAGTTGTAAATTTCTTTTATTATCACGACGGCCACAGCACAGTTGCGACACCTGGGGATGGGCTCATGAGAGCCCGAAACCAGTCGTGATAGTAAAAGAAATTTACAACTGGAGCAGTATTTTCAACCTCTAATACAATGCTCAGTTGCGGTTGTTCTTCCAACAGGATTGTTTGTTCATAGCAGTAGTTGTGAGGTCAGTAATGTAATGTGATTTTTGTACTCGCATTCTCACGGTGTACTGAGATAAAGTCAGGTCAGGTGATTTTGAGTTTTGTCATTGGGGCAGTAAAATAACTGACATCATCAGAAATAAAACAGTGTATAAAGTATAGACTAGGAATAACAAGAACAGACTTTCTAAAAATAGTTGTATGTGCACATTGAATATAAAGCTATATTTTAGGATATGCCTGATAATACCTGAGGGGGTAAAATTAATTACTTGCCACCACTCACTTATCACTCATATGAGGTGCAATAAAATATAACAGAAATTTTTCTTTTTCGACGTCAACTTTCTCCCCTTCAAAGCAATCCCCCTCAGATACAATACACTATTGTCAGTACTGTTTTGGATATTGGAAGCACTTCTGGAATCCAATTTTTATTAAGGTGTTCAGCTCCTGTTTCTATCTCAGCAGTGGACATCCTTTCATGGTTCTCTTCAGCCTCAAGAACAGAAAGAAGTCTCGGGAGGCAATGTTTGCCGAATATGGTGGCTGAGGCAACACAACGGTTGTGATTCCTTTTTTTTTTTTTTTTTTTTTTTTTTTTTTTTCCAACAAATCATCAATAAGCACTGAGGCATGAGCAGGAGTGTTATCGTGATTCAGTTTCCACGAGTGGTTTTGCCACAATTGTGATCATTTTCTTTAGAACACTTCGTACAAATGGTGCACAACTTGCAGGTAGCATTCTTCATCGACTATTCGACCATAAGCCAGAAACTTATGATGCACTGTCCCACTTTAATCGAAGTAAACAGTGAGAAGAATCTTCACGTGTGATCGAACTTGAATTTCTTTCAGTCTCGGCCCTCCAGGCAGTTTCAATTGGGACAGTTGGGCTTTGGTTTTGTCATCATATCCGTATACCCATGTTTTGTCACTTGTTATAACCTTCTTTAGAAGTTTCATGTCTTTACCGACTTTGTTCAGCTATTCCTGAGTGACGTCTGCAAGACGTCGTTTTTTGTCAAAATTCAACAGTTTCGGAGCAAACTTTGCTGTTACACGTTTGATGCCCAAAATTTTTGAAAAAATTGCGTGCCGTGGTACAAAGGAGTGATTTGCCAGAACTCTTTTCTTTACTTCTTCCAAACTGTCTTCAGTAATTGATGTGCTAGGGCATCCAGGGTGGTCATTGTCTTCAACATCTTCTTGCCCCATTTTGAAATACTTATTCCAGTTGTAAACTGCTCCCTCCCCCGCCCTGTAGTAGTAAGGACTTGTTATACTTCCTTCCTGCCTTCCCAGCACACTTTATCGAGATAATGTCAGATCAGAATTGCTACAGAACTTCTCCAGTATCACAGGAGCAAACCTTACCCATATATAGGGTTTTATTATGATGGAGTTACCACCCCCAACGACCTTTTTAAAGCTACTGTGCTGCCAGCCCACTGTCTCAAGGGAGGACTCTGTGCAGTCCTCCTATTTACATCTTTCAGTCAAATGCGACATCGTTGTGTAACTGAGGTGGGACGTGGCAACTAGCCTGGTATTTGCCTAATTGTATGCAGAAAAATGCCTAAAAACGACGCCCAGGCTGGCGGGCATTAATTCTCGAAGTGGATTCATTGGGGAAGTGGGCACTCGTACTACACTTAGCCATCAGAATGAGTTAAGGACTCATTTTAATACTTTAATGAGAAGAGGTTGGTCAGGTACGAGTGGGACTCTCACACTGAGGGTTCCGTCCAGACTTAATTATGTATGTAGACAGTTCATCCATCCTGTGAATCGATAATCTCAATAATTTTTGCTTATTATTGACATTGATACCGTCAAGATATCGGTGCCAGGGGTTCCGAGACTTTCGAAAAATTTTTAATTTCAAGTTTGAAGTTGGATAACAAATGAGAAAAGAATGTTTTTCCATATGATATAGTTACAGAATAATAGTTTTCAGATTTTTTTCCCCTTTATTTGTGCTGTGAAACCTTTTGTCTTGCCAAATTTCATGATTCTACATTAAGGAAAGGAGTCATATAGGTTTTAGGAGTTTGCGAGTATCGACATTTGTGACATAAATGGCTGTATCGTTTGATTACATTGACTTTAGAAGCTTCACTTTCTTGCTTTGTCAAGGGGTCATAGGCCTTAATATGTGACATAAATTTTAACTTGATACATCGATCTGTTCCTGGGAAAAAGAGGACTTAACAGACAATCGGACAGACACAGTCAGTAAGTCAGTCAGTCAGATAACAAATGATCTTCTTTATGTAATATTATTACTTATTGACAGTTTCAGGATTTTGTTCCTTTACTTGTACAGTGAAATCTTGCTTTTTGGCAAATTTCATAATTTTAGGCTAACAGAACTACCTTACAGGTTTTGATGCGCGAGTTTGTGAGCATCAAAATATGTGACTTAAATGGCTGTATCTCTTGTTTGTGTGGTGTCACCGCCAGACACCACACTTGCTAGGTGGTAGCCTTTAAATCGGCCGCAGTCCGTTAGTATACGTCGGACCCGCGTGTCACCACTATCAGTGATTGCAGATCGAGTGCTGCCACACGGCAGGTCTAGTCTAGAGAGACTCCCTAGCACTCGCCCCAGTTGTACAGCCGACTTTGCTAGTGATGGTTCACTGCCTACATACGCTCTCATTTGCAGAGACGATAGTTTAGCATAGCCTTCAACTACGTCATTTGCTACGACCAAGCAAGACGCCATATTCAGTAATTAGAATGAATTCTGAACAGACAATATTGTGAATCATGTACCGTCAAGAGCAATGTTCATCATTAATGGATTAAAGTTAAGTATCAAACTAATTATGTCTGCTTTCTGAATTCGAATTCCTTGTCATGTTCCAGACCTCACGTCAGTATAGTTCTTCCCTCCTCACGCCAGCCTGCGTGAACTAAAACGTGTGCATTTCGGCCTCCACTAGTAACACGGTGTTGGCTCTTCTGCCAACACAACAGTTTGCATTGCCTTAAAAGCTTTAGTTTTTTACATACCTAAGTGACCATAGATTTTAATATGAACACAATACATACACCCATTCCTGAGAAAAAGGGTTTTGAAAAGACAGACAAACAGACAACAAAGTGGTCCTGTGAGGGTTCCGTTTCATCAATTGAGGTACGGAACCCAAAGGAGGAGGAAATATGGAACAGGTAATGTTGAGTAAAGACACACAATTACCCCAAATTACACCTCTTACACATTTGTGTTCTGTACATCTCATATGTACCAGTTGTAAACATTTTGCAGTAATCCTGTCTCATAGGTATACGGTTCTCTTACATACGGTGAGTGTCATTGCTGTATACTTTGCTGCTTTTCAGAACAACCGTATCCCATAGTTTGGTAGTATTCACGCTTTTGACGTAGTGGGTACCCATGTAAACGATGATGATGTGGGCATCCACAACTTCCCGAGAAACAAACAGCACTACTGGCCATTAAAATTGCTACACCAAGAAGAAATGCAGATGATAAACGGGTATTAACTGGACAAATATATTATACTAGAACTGACATGTGATTACGTTTTCATGCAATTTGGGTGCATAGATCCCAAGAAATCAGTACCCAGAACAACCACCTCTGGCCGTAATAACAGCCTTGATACGCCTGAGCATTGAGTCAAACAGAGCTCGGATGGTCGGATGGCGTGTACAGGTACAGCTGCCCATGCAGTTTCAACACAATACCACAGTTAATTGAGAGTAGTGACTGGGGTATTGTGACGAGCCAGTTGCTCAGCCACCATCGACCAGATGTTTTCAGTTGGTGAGAGATCTGAAGAATGTGCTGGCCAGGGCAGCAGTCGAACATTTTCTGTATCCAGAAAGGCCCGTACGGGACCTGCAACATGCGGTCGTGCATTATCCTGCCGAAATGTAGGGTTTTGCAGGGATCGAATGAAGGGTGGAGCCATGGGTCGTAACACATCTGAAATGTAACGTCCACTGTTCAAAGTGCCGTCAATGCGAACAAGAGGTGACCGAGACGTGTAACCAATGGCACCCCATACCATCACACCGGGTGATACGCCAGTATGGCAATGACGAATACACGCTTCCAATGTGCATTCACAGTGTTGTCGCAAAACACGGATGCGACCATCGTGATGCTGTAAACAGAACCTGGATTAATCCGAAAAAATGATGTTTTGCCATTCGTGCACCCAGGTTCGTCGTTCAGTACACCATCGCAGGTGCTCCTGTCTGTGATGCAGCGTCGAGGGTAACCGCAGCCGGGGTCTCTGAGCTGATAGTCCGTGCTGCTGCAAACGTCATCGAACTGTTCGTGCAAATGGTTGTTGTCTTGCAACTGTCCCCATCTGTTGACTCAGGGATCGAGACGTGGCTGCACGATCTGTTACAGGCATGCGGATAAGATACCTGTCATGTCGACCGCTAGTGATATGAGGCCGTTGGGATCCAGCACGGCGTTCCATATTACCCTCCTGAACCCACCGATTCCATATTCTGCTAACCATCATTGGATATCGACCAACACAAGCAGCAATGTCGCGATACGTTAAACTGCAATCACGATAGGCTACAATCTGATCTTTATCAAAGTCAGAAACGTGATGGTACGCATTTCTCCTCCTTACACGAGGCATGACAACTACATTTCATCGGGCAACGCTGGTCAACTGCTGTTTGTGTATGACAAATTGGTTGGAAACTTTCCTCATATCAGCACGTTGTAGGTGTCACCACCGGCGCCAGCCTTGTGTGAATGCTCTGAAAAGCTAGTCATTTGCATATCACAGAATCTTCTTCCTGTCGGTTAAATTTTGCGTCTGTAGCACATCATCTTCGTGGTGCAGCAATTTTAATGGCCAGTAGTGCAGGTTGTGGAAATTTAGGATATGTTCTGTTTCAGTTCATCACACAGCTTAATATAGCCATGAGATTTCAGTTTTCAGTTCACCAACTCCAGAGTTCAATGTAGGTGTTGACAAAGATAGTGTCTTGAGGGGCCCAGTAAACGGAAGTGGATGGAATTGTCTGTGGCAATGCAGATGAACTTTTCACATGCTCGATTAAACACAAGTTACACACATTGCAGTAGACCTGTGAGATGCAACCAGTGGTGCACACCTGGGCAATCGAATTGAGATGTTAGGATGACGTGACTCGCTCAGCTCAACAGAACTGCTGTGTGAGGTCATCCAGTATACTGTAGTGGCGGAGGTCACTAATGTACGGCCGAACTTGGTTGTGCGTTCGTTCAGTGTCGACTGTTAAGGTAAATGGATGTGTTTAGGTTACAATCGACAGTCTATATTCCAATAATATTTATTTACCAGTTTCTGCTTATGTTAAAGCCATCTTCAGAATTTTTGCACCCCTATGGTTGGTGCTGTCAGCTCTTTGGTTTTTTCGTGGTACCACAATCGTACACCGACAATATACGATCGTGGTATCACGAGGAAACCGACGAGCTGCCAGCACCAGCCATACGGGGCCAAAAATTCGAAAGATAGCTTTAGCATAAGCCGAAACCATCAAATAAATAAATATTATTGCGATCTCGACTGTTTATTGTAACCTAAATATTCAACCAGATCGCTGCACTCCGTAGACAATGTTTCTAAATTTATAAATGGATATTCATGTACATAAATAATGAGATGCCACTGCAAAGTCAGTTTGTAGAGGAGTTAATTGCAATCTGCCACTGTGAATTTCATTTGTGGCAGCCTAATCGTAAAGATTATTCTGATAATGAAAAGAAGTGAAACGGCCTTATACAAAATTAATAGATAACTGAGAAAGAGAGAACGTGCTGCCACCGAATTCACTGTAGATCCAACATTAAGAAGCAATTAACAGTAACAGGGGCAAACGTGTAACTCTTTTATATTGGTTGTGAATAAATAGTTGCCACTATTTAAGTTCCAACCCTCATATAATCTATTCAGCCCACAGGATGTAAGTTGGTGAAATCTTCGAGGAACAGTTGTTCTGTTTGGCGCCACTGAGGGTAATCCTTTATAACAAAATCTCTTAATAATTTTGCAAAAGTTTTCCAGGGGGCGCCGAGAGCGGAGGTCACAGGTGTGCGGCTGGCGAAATGTGCTCCAGGTGTTCGTGTTTGTACGCGTGTGTGAACGGCTGTGTTCAGGGTAAGAGTGAGAGCGGCAGCAACAGTGACAGCCGGAGCAGCAGCATCAGCATCACCTTCAGCACCGGCAGCTCGGACGAGGACGACGCGCGAGGCGGCGTCCGCGGGGGGGAGGGCCGCAGCCGCAGCAGCTACGCCGCGGGCGCGGGCGCGGGCACTGCCGCGAGCTCCGACCCTCTGCCTCCCTGCGTCCAGCCCTGGGAGGTGGAGGAGGACGGCATCTGGGTTTAGCAAAGGTTTGCACCCTTCTGGGACTCTCCGATCCTATCCCTCCTCACTGTCTCGCACAAAGTTCTCGAACCTCACGTACGTACGTCGAGTGTCTGTCAAGATACTGCAGTTCTGTAAAGTGTCTGGATTTAAAATTGAGGGGAGTGTAGCGGGACTTTGAATTTCGCCGTGCTACACGCTTTCCCTCAGATATCAATTATACCGCCACAGCGGTATGAGCGCTCGACGGCAGAGAAAATATATAAGAAAATGGAGGTACTAAAATTGTAACTCTTTTTGTTCTCTATCCGTTTTTTGTCTTTTGAGAGTGGAAGCTTAACTTACTTATTAGCTAGTCTCTGTCAGATTAAGACGAAAAAACTTATTGATGTGCCGACGTATTGTGGAAGTTTATATGAAATTTGGATGGAAGCAGCAATGTAAAATACATTGCATTTAATATTGAGACGGTTTTGTATACATCAGTAATTCCTGGACAATGAAATTTATTGCAAAATTACGGAGCAGCTACTACTTTTCACGCAGAAATGAAGTAGGAGATTTTTGAAGACCTGGACGGCGCACGAAGCAAGACGTGTTAACGTGGTAAAGGATGAACTCTTATCTACGCCATTTCCCCCTGTTAATCACATTTTGTTATTCTCTGTTCTCTTTCAAATAATTTTTGTAGTGGAATTTGGTTTGACTTTTGCTCAGAAGCGCCACAAGGATCACGAAGTCCGATAACTTTTCTGTAATACGAAGTCCAATTTGCATTTCATTCTTTCCCATTTTCACGGTCATTAACGATTTTAAAAGCCCCTTTTTATCCACCATTTCTTCCCACATTTTCAACCTTTTCTTTTCTTCTCTTTTTCTTTTTTATTAACCACTACAGGAGGTTTACTATCTTTGGCCCGAAAAAAGCATGTTGTGTGAGAATTTTTTTCTCGTCATGTGTTGCAGATATCAATGTCAAATTTGGTCAAAATGTTTATTGATATTTCCTCTACAAACTGGAATTTTTTCGACCGGAAATGTTGAAGAACAGAGGCGGAAATGCCATCGGAACAATACAAAATTTCGATGTAGACCTCCACGCGCTGTATGTCACAGTTCAGCCGGCTCGTCTGAAATTAAAATTTAATTGATGTTAGCAAAGTAGATAAAATTCTTTAGGAGTTGTACCTCACTTAAGGGCGGTAGGACGACAAACGGGCCGACTTCGAGAAGGAGAGGCACCACAGGACATTTTAATTTGCACTGTCTACACTTTTACAAATAAATTCACAAAACTTTGTCAGCATGACCAGGAAGCAGTGGAAGTTCAAAAACACGAAAAAGTAATATTTTTTAACTGTGAAATTTCATGATGTTTTTCACTAACTGTTGGCTGCATTTGCTGCTATAGGTACACTTTTCTTCATAAGTAAGAGAGATTCTTCGATGGATTTTGCACAGCTTACAAACTGTACTTACAGGTGCAAGAAACTATAGAATTTATTTAATCTATGGAAAAATGAATGGGCTGTTACATTTTAAACTTTGTGTTTAGACAAAACTCGAATTTTATAGTTAATTACCTCAATTTTTACCACAGTTTTTAACAGAATTGGGAAATTCTAGAGTTTCATACACCTAAGTATGGTTTGTATGCTGTGCAAAATTCATCGAAGAATCTCTCTTACTTATGAAGAAGAGTGTACCTACAGCAACAAATGCAGCTAATACCAAGTGAAAAAATGATGAAATTCTACATGTAAAAAAAATTGTTTTATTATATTTTTGAACTTCCTCTGCTATGAGTGTGAATCCTGAATCCTTCCTGGTCATGCTAACAAAGTTTTATGAATTTATTTGTAAAAGTAGAGACAGTAGAAATTAAAATGTCCTGTGGCGCCTCTCCTGCTCCAAGTTATCCCGTTTCATGTCCTATCCATAAACAAGTCCTTCCTCTTCCTCATAGAGGGCATTCTGCTAGATCTGGGCCATCCTATGCTGCTCCAGAGCCGCTCGTACGGCTGGTGACAAGCGGATTTAGGCTGCTCAAATCTGGTGGTCATCTTAATGCTTGGCGAACTGCATCGAATACAGTCCCAGGGTGACGTCCGGCGTCGTCGTGGTCATCAGAATTTCTGAATACCCTTCGTTGAAGCTGGTCACTGCCAGGAAAGTCGCAATCTCCACAGTCTTCGCAACAGAATGCAAATGCGTGGGGGCTAACTTCCAAACACGCGCGTTCAAACTTTCATTTGAATTTTGTGTGTTTGCTCCCAAGCACCGGTACAATAACTCATCTTCCAAAAGAAAAATACTGGTGTGTGAAAAAGGCCGATTTCAGGCAGGTGCATTTTTACGTTCAACCGCAAATAACAAACCTTTCTGTTCTGTATTCAGAAGAACCGTTTCAGGGGTGGATTCTAAACACTTTTATGGATCCAAAAATGCAATTTAAAAAAAATCAATTGTGAACCAAAATATATTAAACCTCCCCTTAACTACAGTGTGGATGGGCTAAACTATTAATTGCAAGTAATAGCTTAGAATGTTCGAGCTTAACCAGATGAAAGATTCCAGAAATGTAGTAATTAAATAATTAATTAATAACGGAGAATATGTACAAAAGCTACGGAAACCTGGAATTGAGGACATTGCCTCCTTATTTTTGCAGAAGGGTTGAAGGGGATGGAAGAGGGATGAAGAAAAGGACTGGCGAGGTTTAGGAAATGGGGAGAGCAACAGAAAAATTGCCCAGAACCTGGATCTGGGGAGACTTGGTGAACAGAACGGGAAAGACTGAGTGTTGGGGACTGCTTTAGATGAGATTTGGAACCCTGAGAGCTTAAAGTGGAAGATAGGGTAATAAGCAAGACAGACATTACAGCCAAAACATCGTGTTAGAGTTCATAAGAGTGGAAAGCTAATTGCATTGTTCATGGTAGACAGGTGGAGTGAGGGGAAAACAGACAGGTCAGAAAATAAAAGATGAAGAAAAGTACAAGGGAGTGAAGAAAAGGAATAGTTACTGAGAAGAGATGCTGAGACCAAAGTAATTAACACAAATTTAGGGCAGGTAAATTTAGGCTAGTTGTATATTGTCTCGGGGGTGCCATCGAAGAGTCACAGTTGCAGCACAGAACATCTGCATTGGAGCATTACAAAGAAATGAACATGTTGCCAACGGGAGCTTTTTTCAGACAGTTGTTCATTACAGATAGATAACTGCATCATCTGCAAATAGTTGAAGGTTACTATTAACATTGTCCACAAAATCATTAATATACAGCAGTGTTCCCAACACACTTCCCTGGGGCACACCTGAAGTTATTTCTACATCTGACAATGACCTCCACTGAAGATAACATGCTGCATCCTCTCTACCAAAAAGTCCTCAATCCAATACAAGTTTCACTCAATATCCCGTACAGTTGGACTTTGTCAATAAGCTTAGGTGTGGTACAGAGGCAACTGCTATTCAGAAATCGAGAAATGCTACATCTACCTGACTACCTCGATCCAAAGTCTTCAGTGTGTCACGCTGGAAAAATGCAAGTGGTTTATTTATTTACACGATAAGTTCTGTAGGACCAAATTGAGGAGGTCATAGAACGTGTCAGTACATGAAATTACAACATAAAAGTAATAACAGATAAAAATAAATTTTATTAACTCGAAAAAAGTTAGTCCATAAGTTTAATTAAACGCAATAAACAATACAACAAGAATAGGCTTAATTTTTCCAGGAATTGCCTAACAGAATAGGAGGAGTGACCCATGAGAAAACTCTTCAGTTTCGATTTGAAAGTGTGTGGATTACTGCTAAGATTTTTTAATTCAAGTGGTAGCTTATTGAAAATGGATGCAACAGAATACTTTTTGCACGAGAGTTAGGAAGTCCAATCCAAAAGCAGGTTTGATTTCTGCCAAGTATTAACTGAGTGAAAGCTGCTTATTCTTGGGAATAAGCTGATATTGTTAACAAGAAACGACAGTAAGAAATATATACGTATTGACAGGCCAATGTCAAAATATCCAGACTCATGAACAGGGGTCAACAAGAGGTTCATGAACTTACACCACTTGTTGCCCGAACCATCAGTTTATGAGCCAAAAATATCCTTTTAGAATGGGAAGAGTTACCCCAAAATTGATGTTTTCAGAATCTGTGGCAGTTGAGTTGGAGGACTTCATTCTGCTTGAGATACCTCATTATGTTTGAGCTCAGGATATATTCTAAGATTCTACAACAAATCGATGTCAAAGATATTGGATGGTAGTTATGTTGAATATCACCCACCTGGTAGAGTACAACAATGAAAAGGGGAAAATGGCAAGCACTAAAATATTTTCTTATCTCAAATGAATTTTGTGTCAAATGATGCTTGCGAGAAAAAAATAATTGTATATTTGATCTTGCCAAATTTTATTACAGTATGGCAGTTCAATTTCCTGCTACTATTTGCTCCTGTTGGTACATGTTGTACATTGGAAGTCTGTACTGAGTTTTCTGAAGAAGATCTATTATTGTTTAGCCATACTGGGAATATAAATCAGACACTACAAGAACTTTGTGTAACATTTATTCGAATAAATATAGTTGTCTTTTACTCATTGTCGACAACTACAAACAAAATTGCAATATTGCTGATTGCTCCCTCCTACACATGACTCGCAGAAAGACCATGAGAATATAGTTGGAGAGATTCGAGCCAACACAAAGCCTCCAGGCAGGCATTCTTCCCACGAACCACTTGCAACTGGAAAAGCAAAAGGGGAAATGACAAGAGTATCCTCCACTACACACCTTGAAGTGACTTGCTGAGTATACATGTAGATGTAGAATACTGATATTGAGAATCCATTCAGTGAACATAGGGCCGTCAACTACACTTATTTGTTCACTGTATATTTGACAGGTAGAGATGACAAGCTTGTAAACACTCTGTTAAATTAGTCATATTCTGTAGTTTGCACAAAGAGGAGTCTCTGGGAAGTGGCAAGGAGTCAAAGATATACATTTAATTTAATTTAAATGCAATTTAATGAAATGACTTACCATTACAAAAGACTTGTATTACAGTGGTGATGGTCATTATAAAATAACCCAGAATATTAAATGCAAGAGTTTCTTAAAGATGCATTTCATTGAAGTAGGAGTTGCCAAACATAGAATTCTTTAATTCAGTCTTAAACTTCACCACATCACGCAGGAGACATTCAGTGTATCCTGGCATATTACTAAATACATGTGTGCATATGTAGCTGACTCTTTCCTGTACTAATCTCAAGAACGTAAAGTCTTTGTGGGTGGTGTCTTCTCAGTCGTAGTGTTACTGTCATGCTTTTTGCTATATTTTGGGAAAAGAGAAATGTTGACAATAGCATATGACATCAACATTGATGAATATGTATTAAAAATCTCTTGTGAAACTACCAAGTTTTTCAAAGAGGTTTCTGCAAAGGTTCATGAAAACACCAAATATAATTCTTATAATACATTTTTGTATCGGAAAATACCATCCCTGTAAGTTGACTTCCCCCAAATTATTCTGTAACTTATTATTCAATGGAAGTTCATTTATAAATTGCCAGTATCTGTGACCAAGCATATTGCACACACAGCTGAACTATGGTGCTTAATTAATACGAAGATGTGCATCTTCAAATATTAATATTGCAACTTATCAGTAGGTCTAAAAACTTAACACTTTCTACTTACTGTATTTCATTGTTCACAAAGATGTTTTTATGTTTTGTGGAGTTCTACAAAAAGATCTGTCAAAATTCAGTGCATTGAACAGTCTGTTGATGTTTTCAATTATGCTCTAAGACAAGAGAGTAAACAAGCATCCCGAAGGAACTACCCAAATGCGACAGAAAATGGTAGACCTGATGTGCATGTACAGACAAGTAAATGATTACAGTTTCAGAAAAATTGAATGATTTATTGAAGAGAAAGAGCTTCACGAATTGAGGTAATCAGTAATGTGTTGGTCCACTCATGGCCCTTATGGAAGTAGTCATTCAGCCTGGCATTGATTACAGGGTTGTTGTTTGTCCTCCTGAAGGATATCGTGCCCAGTTCTGTCCAATTGGTGTGTTAGATTGTCAAAATCCTGATCTGGTTGGAGCGCCAGCCCGTAACGTTCCAAATGTTCTCAAATGGGGACAGATCCATTGACCTTGCTGGCCGAAGTATCTACACCTACATCTACATGGATACTCTACAAATCACATTTAAGTGCCTGGCAGAGGGTTCATCGAACCACCTTCACAATTCTCTATTATTCCAATCTCATATAGCGCATGGAAAGAATGAGCACCTATATCTTTCCGTACGAGCTCTGATTTCCCTTATTTTGTCTTTGTGATCGTTCCTCCCTATGTAAGTCGGTTCAACAAAATATTTTCGCATTCGGAGGATAAAGTTGGTGATTGGAATTTCGTGAAGATTCCATCGCAACGAAAAACGCCTTTCTTTTAATGATGTCCATCCCAAATCCTGTATCATTTCTGTGAAACACTCTCCCATATTTCTTGATAATACAAAATGTGCTGCCTTTCTGTGAACTTTTTCGATGTACGCAGTCAGTCCTATCTGGTAAGGATCCCACACCGTGCAGCAGTATTCTAAAAGAGGACGGACAAGTGTAGTGTAGGCAGTCTCCTTAGTAGGTCTGTTACATTTTCTAAGTATCCTGCCAATAAAACGTTGTCCTTAGTTAGCCTTCCCAACAGCATTTTCTATGTGTTCCTTCCAATTTAAATTGTTCGTAATTGTAATACCTAGGTATTTAGTTGAAT
Source organism: Schistocerca serialis cubense (assembly GCF_023864345.2). Classification (NCBI taxonomy): domain Eukaryota; kingdom Metazoa; phylum Arthropoda; class Insecta; order Orthoptera; family Acrididae; genus Schistocerca; species Schistocerca serialis. Next base: position 204,657,872 of record NC_064648.1, on the reverse strand, counting down.
TTATGGCTTTTAAATTAGACTGATTTATCGTGTAACCGAAGTTTAACGCATTCCTTTTAGCACTCATGTGGATGACCTCACACTTTTCGTTATTCAATGTCAGCTGCCACTTTTTGCACCATTCCGATATTTCTAAATCATTCTGCAGTTTGTTTTGATCTTCTGATGACTTCATTAGTCTATAAACGACAGCATCATCTGCAAACAACCAAAGACGGCTGCTCAAATTGTCTCCCAAATCCTTTATGTAGATAAGGAACCACAAAGGGCCTATAACACTACCTTGGGGTACGCCAGAAAACACTTCTGTTTTACTCGATGACTTTCCATCAATTACTCTGAACTGTGACCTCTCTGACAGGAAATCACAGATTCAGTCACATAACTGAGATGATATTCCATAAGCACACAGTTTCACTACGAGCTGCTTGTGTGGTACAGTGTAAAAAGCCTTCTGGCAATCCAGAAATACGGAATCGATCTGAAATCCTTTGTCAACAGCACTCAGCACTTAATGTGAATAAACAGCTAGTTGTGTTTCACAGGAATGATGTTTTCTAAACCCATGTTGACTGTGTGTCAATAGACCGTTTTCTTCGAGGTAATTCATTACGTTAGAACACAATGTATGTTCTAAAATCCTGCTGCATATCGATGTCAACAATATGAGCCTGTAATTTAGTGGATAACTCCTACTACCTTTCTAGAATATTGGTGTGACCTGTGCAACTTTCCAGTATTTGGGTACAGATCTTTCGTCGAGTGATAGGTTGTATATGATTGTTAAGTATGGAGCTAATGCATCAGCGTACTCCGAAAGTAACCTAATTGGTATACAGTCTGGACCGGAAGAATTGCTTTTATTAAATGATTTAAGTTGCTTCACTACTCCAAGGATATTTACTTCTACGTTACTCATGTTGGCAGTTGTTCTCGATTCGAATTCTGGAATATTTGCTTAAGGAATTTCAGAAGGCTGTGTTTAGTAACTCTGCTTTGGCAGCACTGTCTTCGATAGTATCACCATTGCTATCACGTAGAGAAGGCACTGATTGTTTCTTGCCACTAACATACTTCACATACGGCCAGAATCGCTTTGGATTTTCTGCCAGGTTTTGAGACAAAGTTTCGTTGTGGAAACTGTTATAAGCATCTCACATTGAAGTCCACGCTAAATTTCGAGCTTCTGTAAATATCGCCAATCTTGGGGATTTTGCATCTGTTTAAATTTGTTTAGTTGTTTCTGCAACAATGGTATGACCAGTCATGTGTACCGAGGAGGATCAGCTACGTCGTTTGTTAATTTGTTTGGTATAAATCTCTCAATTGCTGCCGATACTATTTCTTTTAATTTAAGCCACATCTGGTCTACACTTGTATTATTAATTTGGAATGAGTGCAGATTGTCTCTCAGGAAGGCGTCAAGTGAATTTTTATCTGCTTTTTTGAATAGGTATATTTTTCACTTATTTTTCAAGGATTTGGGGATTACAATATTCAATCTTCCTACGACAGCCCTGTGTTCACTAATCCCTGAAGCGGTTTTGATGCTCATTATTAACTCGGGATTATTTTTTGCTAAGAGGTCAAGTTTGTTTTTACAACTGTTTACTATTCGCGTGGGCTCGTGAACTAATTGCTCGAGATAATTTTCAGAGAATGCGTTTAGCACAATTTCGGATGATATTTTATGCGTACCTCCGGAATTAAACATGTATTTTCACCAACATATCGAGGGAAAATTCAAGTCACCACCAACTATTATCGTATGATTCGGGTACGTGTTTGAAATCAAACTCGAGTTTTCTTTGAACCTTTCAGCAACTGTATCATCTGAATTGGGAGGTTGGTAAAAGGATCCAATTATTATTTTATTACAGTTGCCAACAATGACATCTGCCCATACTGGTTTGTTAAGCAAGAAAACAAGCAGTAGAAACTGTAACCGTATGCAGGCAGGCATTATCTTGCTGAATCAGAGGAACAGAACAGGGTATCGAATGTCATTGGTGTACCGCCGTGGTGTAAGGGTGCTGCGGGTGATAACCGAAGGGGTCCTGCTGGGAAAGAAGTAGCAGCCCAGGTAGCCCACCACTGTCTGAGGCGTCTCCAGACACGTCTTCGCCGGTCATAGAGGCCGAGTTCAAAGCGGAACTCGTCACTGATGGCAATTCTATCCACGGTCAATGAGATTCTAGCCCAAAGATGTGTCTGGAGACGCCCTGGACAGGCGTGGGGTACCGACCTGACTGTCACCTACCGTACGGCACGACAGCAAGGCGTGACGGTCTCGGATGCGATTTCTTCTCGTAGCAGGGCCCGTTCGGTTGTCATCCACGATAACCGTATATCACTGCAGGGTACGTCAACTGCATTCTACACCTTGTTTTGTTTCGTTTCGTGGCAAGCCATCCTGGGCTTACATTTCAGCACAATAATGCCCACCCGTGGACGATAAGAGTTTTTACTGCTTGTCTTCGTGTTCGTCAAACCGTACTTTGGCCGGCAATGTTGCTGGATCTCTCTACAGTTCAGAATAGTTGCAGTGTTAGGGGCAGGACCCTCCAACCGGCATGGGATTCTGACTATCTGCCTCGCCAATTGGACAGAGCTTGGTGCAGTGTCCCTCAGGAGGATATCCGACAGCTCTATCAAGGAGTGCCACGCCAAATATCTACATCTACATCCGTAATCTACAAGCCACCTGACGGTGTGTGGCGGAGGGTACTTTGAGTACCTCTATCGATTCTCCCTTCTATTCCAGTCTCGTATTGTTCGTGGAAAGAAAGATTGTCGGTATGCCCCAGTGTGGGCTCTAATCTCTCTGATTTTATCCTCACGGTCTCCTCGCAAGATATACGTAGGAGGGAGCAATATACTGCTTGACTCCTCGGTGAAGGTACGTTCTCGAAACTTCGACAAAAGCCCGTACCGAGCTACTGAGCGTCTCTGTTGCAGAGTCTTCCACTGGAGTTTATGTATCATCTCCGTAACGCTAATATCTGCTTGCGTAAGGGCCGGCCCAAATCCACTATTGATTTCCTCAGTTTGTGAAGCCCTTTCTCTTCAATAAATTGTCCAGATTTTCTGAAACTGTAATCATGTGTTTGTATATGTATATCACATCTATCAATTTCCATCTGATTCCAATAATTTTTGTCATGGTGTGTAATAATTATTATTATTACTATTAATTTTTCCCATTGGAGTGTATTTAGTTACCTGCCTCTCCAGTAAGGCAGCTGGCACTACTTTTTATTCCTGTGCTTACATGACCTGGAAGGAAGACAACTTTCGCATCTTCTGAAACTGCGAGTGAAAGTGACACCACTGTCTTTAACTTTTCCCAAGGACAAGTAAGATCAGTTTTTCAGATCCATGTGAATTGTGTCCTGTCATTATCATAATCTTCTCTCAGACATATTCCCCCAAAAACATGGTAGTCAGTGAAACAGTAATGTTTTATTGGATAAGCAGCAGTAAAACAAGCCAGTCTTGTCACCGTGAAAATAAATGATCTGATCTAAAATATACGGGACCCATTAGTGGAAATAAGTGTGATGTGCAGCCGTGCTCAAACTCTGCTGGGGACACATTCATTGAGGTGTCTGAATGTATGTGGGGGAAAGGCAGCCCATTGTTCCTGAGAAGCCGAAAGCAGGGAAGGTACTGATGTCAGACGATGAGGTCTGGAGTGAAGTGAAGTGGACTTTCTAACTCATTCGGAATGTATTCCATTGAGTTCTGGTCAGGACTCAGGGAAGGTCAGTGCATTTCAGGAAACAATTGCTTCACAGATGCTGCTTTATGACAGGATGAGGTCTGTTAAAAAAATTCAGGACATGCATAATTTTGTGCCAGTGGTGTGTTGGAGCGGAATGTGGTTGACATCCCTGCACACGCCTGTATTTAAATTTGTAACTGCCGAAAGTTAGTTTGTTGTATGTCCATTAATTTTTGTTCAGTGCTGTATTGAGTAGAATATTGTGTTGCACAATTTGTGAATTTCAAGATGGGAGACTGAGAGGAGCAATTAAATTTTGTGTGAAACTCAAGAAAATCTTTACAGGGCAATACCAAATGATGCAGGAAGCCTAGAGTGACGAGTGCTTAAGTCGTACTTGATGTTAGGAACGGTTCACACGGTTTAAAAATGACCGGACGGAAAATGACCCTCGTTCAGTACGCCATTCGACGTCTACCGCATATTGAACGTTGACAAAATTGTACGTGCCATTTTAAGACTGATTGTCTGAGAGATTGCAGAAGAATGTGACATTTCAGTTGGATCGTGTCACAAAATCCTGACACCGCATCTTGGAATGCATTGTGTTGCCACCAAGTTGGTGCCACAGCTCGTGAATCGAGACTATAAAGACCTCCACCTCGCAATCTGTGAAGAGCCTCTGGATCGTACAAATCAGAAAGAGAATCATAATGGGTGGTGGGACGTGGGTGTACAGTTACGAAGTTGACACCGAGGTTCAATCTCCACAATGGGTCGGGAAAGGTTCTAAGAGACCAAAAAACAGGTCATCAGGTCAAGTGAAATGTCAAACCCGTATGATAGCTGATACCGATTAGTTCATTGTGAATTAGTGCCACAGGGATAAACTGTTAATCGATGGTACTATCGGCACTGTTGCGATGCCTGTGAGAAAATGTGAGGAGGGAACGGCACAAAATGTGGAAAGACAATTCGTGGTTCTCGCATCACGATAATGCACCTGCACATTCATCGCTGTTGGTGTGTGACTATTGCACAAAAAACGAAATCACTGTGCTGCTGCACCCTCCGTACTCTCCACACTTGGCCCCCGCGGACCCTTTTTTTTTTTTTTTTTTTTGCAACAATAGATGCTTCACGCTATCCAGCAAGAGGCGTACCTAGGCTGCATCCACGGTGTACCAATTGTGAAATAGTGTAACAATATTACGAAAAAGATAGTTGCTACTCACCATATAGCGGAGATGCTCGGTCACAGATAAGCACAACAAAAAGACTGTCAGAAAGTGAGATTTTGACCATGAGCCTTTGTCAGAAACGGACAACACATGCACATGCACATGCACATGACTGCAGTATGTGACAGCTGAGGCTGTACTATGCAAGCAGCAACTTGTGCCTATCTGTGATCCAGCATCTCCGCTATATGGTAAGTAGCAACTCTTTCCATAATATTGTTGCATTCCATCCTATTTTTTCCACTGTTTGATTGTGTAGGAGAGTATTTCGAAGGAGACAGTGCACAAAAAGTAAAAGGTAAGTGTAGTAAGATTTTGTGGGTACAGTTCTGGAATTTTTTTAACAGACCTCGCACTTTTTTGAAAGGCAACAACTGCTCGAAAGTAACGTGCTCCTAAAATAGCGCGAGCATCTCGCGTTTATTTTATGAGCATAACACGATGTCATAGGAGCAACGATGTATATGACATAAGCTACTACTAAAAAATCATCCATAAAATACTTGAAAATGGCCTAAGGCTGAAATTGTACAATCGTACAGGAAATAAAGAGAACGGCAGGTGAAGGCTTCGAGAAATCTTTCAAAAAATTCGTCGCAACTGCGGATCATATCGCGTTGAAAATTATAGACCACGTACTTGCCGGTACAATCGCTCACGATCTCCAAACTGTTCCTCTACTGTGTGCCATATAGAATGCTGTAAAGTGTGTTCATATCTATCTGCACCGAGTGTTTTCTTAAGCACAATATAGCGACGACACCTTAATCCTGAAAAAAGAAACGTCTACTATAACATCTGAACCTCACTGTAGGCACTAGATATGAGGCCAGGTAAAGTTCCCCAGGCATTCGCCACACCCGAACCCATCCGTGATTCTGCACACTGACTCACTCGTTTCCAGTCATCCACCACACATTGGCATCACTCTGCACTCCATCTCGAGTGCCACTTAGCACCGACTGGAGAAACGTGTGCCTTACGAGGAGCTGATCGATTGTCGCTCCTCCTTCCGTTTAAATCCCTGTGCACACCCATTGTGCTAACTGTAATGCTGGTATCAGTTTCAAACTAATGAGTGATTCCTTCCTCTGACGATATCCCATTTTCTACAACCACCTTGTGCAGTGCTTGACACCTCCTGTTCGTCAGTACACGAGGTTTGGCCCATCTCGGTGTAGCCGATGTTGTTCCTTCAAGTTTGCACTTCACAATCGCATTACCGACAGTCAGTGTGGGCAGCTTTAGAAGGTGTTGTAATGTCCCTGTTGGACTTGTTACTCAGTTGACACCCCACGAGTAGTCCACGTGCAAAGCCACTGAGCTCTCGTGGTATAGTGGCTAGCGTTGTTGCCTCTCGATCACGGGGTCCTGGGTTCGATTCCCAGACGAGTTAGGGATTTTCTTTGCCTGAGGACTAGGTGTTTGTATTTGTCATCATCAGTTTATCATCATCATTCGCAACAGTTGCTAGATAGGATTGAGTTAAAAATTGGACTGTGTAAAAATTGGAACTTTGTACAGCTGCTGATGAGCGTGCAACTGACTGCCCCACAAAACAACAACAATAATCATCATCATCATCATCATCATCATCATCATCTCCTCCTAACTGACCGATTCTGCTGTTGCTGCTTCTCTGTTGACCACACAACATCTTCTTTAAATTCTTGCAATACCAACTCTCAAGATATCTAGTTGTCAGTTCTACCAGGTGTACCGGTGTGAAGTGAGCATTAAGATACAAATGTGTCGATGGGGAACATTTGTTGTGAATGAACCTTTTTTTGTTGGTATGACATCTGTCAAAGATATTTAGTATACATCAAGTCATGGAACAAACATCATCATATGTTTTCATCGTGTTAACAATGTCGAATTTTGTACCAGAAAGTGATGATTTGCGGAAAGCATTAATTTTTTGTTTTCATTTGAAAAAAAGTGCTGCAGAGTTGCATCGAATGCTTGTCGAGGCATATGGTGATCGTGCTCTATCAGAAGCAATGTGAAAAAGCTGATTTCAGCAGTTCAGAAATAATGATTTTGATGTAAGAAATGAAGAACGTGGAAGACCACCAAAAAAGTTCGAAGACGCCGAATTGCAAGCAATATTGATTGCAGATGATACTTTGAGTCAGAAGCAAATGTCAGCAATGCTAAATAATGTTGCACAGCAAACAATTTCTGACCGTTGGAAAGCTATGGGAAAGATCCAGAAGTGTGGAAAATGGGTGCCACATGAATTGAATGAAAGACAGATGGAAAACTGAAAAACCATTTGTCAAATTTTGCTTCAAAGACATGAAAGAAAATCAGTTTTGCATCAAATTGTTACTGGCGATGAAAAATGGATTTATTTTAAGAATCCTAAATGGGAAAAATCATGGGTTAATCCGGGACAACCATCAACATCGACTGCAAAACCAGATCGATTCGGCAAGAAGACAGTGCTCTGTGTTTGGTGGGATCAGAAAGGTGTGGTGTATCATGAGCTTCTAAAACCCGGTGAAACTGTGAATACTAATCGCTACAGACAACAAATGATCAATTTGAACTATGCATTGATCGAAAAAAGACCAGAACGGGCCAGAAGACATGGCAAAGTAATTTTTTTACACGACAATACACCTGCACACAAAGCAAAACTGTTTCGGGAGACAATCAAAGCACTCTGTTGGGAGCTGCTACCCCACTCACCGTATTCACCAGACTTGGCCTCTTCCGACTACCATTTGTTTTCATCAATGGGACACGCATTGGCTGAAGAACTATTCGATTCCTACGAAGAAGTCAAAAATTGGGTGTCTGATTGGTTTGCTTCTAAAGACGAACATTGCTATTGGCATGGTGTCCACAAATTGCCAGAAAGGTGGTCAAAATGTATAGAAAGTAATGGTCAGTACTTTGAATAAAATGTTTTTACTTTTCAATTCAAAATTAGTGTTTCATTTTCACAAAAAAACGCTCATTTCACCTGGTATATTAGAGAGGGGTGTCTGAATACTTTTGATCAAATAGCATAGTTTTCACGCAGTATTGTTACAATGTTGACAGCTGTATAGATCGCAATGAGTCTGTGGTCGTACCCAATAAAACTTGTCAAACTTCACTGTAAACATTTTTCCGCACGACACTGTCTCTCTTCTTGAAACATTACAATCAGCCTGAATATCATTTTTAGAAACTACTCAGTTTTCCACAATAAAGTTTCTGATATCAGAACATTCCAAGACCTAGCTTCTTTGAACTGCACCAGCAATGCAGTCTCTGTACCTTCATGTTTAACTGTTCTAGTACAATTTCTCTCTGGCTGCGGCATTCAGCTTCAAACGTTGCTGTAATGTGATGTACACACATCAGAAAAAATTTTGCATCGCCCTGGTTCCCAGAACTCCTGAAGATAGACTTTGACTGTGGATGTTTTATCACAGACACAGTCCCTTTGACTATTCAGAGATGTCACTAAACCCGCCCATAGATGTAAACAATTATGTATGAGCAGTGCCTATTAGACAGAGAGGGTCTGACAGCCGATCAGTTCTAGTCATTTCACTAGGAAGGAGATACACGGCTCGTGTTGTCTGTAGTTCAACCGTGCCTAGACAGTCAATACCGCGGTTCAATCGTGTCCACATTGTTACTTTGTGCCAGGAAGGGTTCTCAATGGAAGTGCCTAGGTGTCTCAGAATTAACTGAATCAATGTTGTTCAGACGTGGAGGAGATACAGAGAGACAGGAACTGTCGATGACATGGCTTGCACAGGCTGCCCGAGGGCTACTACTGGGGTGGACGACTGCTATCTACGGATTATGGCTTGGAGGAACCCTGACAGCAATGCCACCGTGTCAAATAATGCTTTTCGTGCAGCCACAGGACGTCGTGTTACGGCTCGAACTGTACGCAATAGGCTGCATGATGTGCAACTTCAGTCCCGATGTCCGTGGCGAGGTCCATCTTTGCAACCACGACACCGTGCAACGTGGTACAGATGGGACCAACAACATGCCAAATGGACCGCTCAGGACTTGCATCATGTTCTCTTCACCGATGAGTGTCGCATATGCCTTCAACCAGACAATCGTCGGAGACGTGTTTGGAGGCAACCCGGTCAGGCTGAACGCCTTAGACACACTGTCCTACGAGTGCAGCAATGAGGAAGTTCCCTGCTGTTTTGGGGTGGCATTATGTGGGGCCGACGTACACCGCTGGTGGTCATGGAAGGCGTCGTAATGGCTATATCATACATGAATGCCATCCTCCTACTGATAGTGCAACCATATTGGCAGCATATTGGCTAGGCATTAGTCTTCATGGACGACACTTCGCGTCCCCCATCGTGCATATCTTGTGATCGACTTCCTTCAGGATAACGGCATCACTCAACTAGAGTGTCCAGCATGTTCTCCAGACATGAACCCTATCGAACATGCCTTGGATAGATTGAAAAGGGCTCTTTATGGATGAAAAGGGCTGTTTATGGATGACGTGTCCCATCAACCACTCTCAGGGATCTACGCTGTTGAGGAGTGGGACAATCTGGACCAACAGTGCCTCGATGAACTTGTGGATAGTATGCCACAACGAATGCAGGCATGCATCAATGCCAGAGAACATTATACTGAGCATTAGAGGTACCAGGGTGTACAGCAATCTGGACCACCACCTCTGAAGGTCTCGCTGTATGGTGGTACAACATGCAATGTGTGGTTTTCATGAGCAATAGAAAGGGCGGAAATGATGTTTATGTTGATCTCTATTCGAAATTTTTGTACAGGTTCTGGAACTCTCGGAGCCGAGGTGATGCAAAACTTTTTTTTTATGTGTGTATATTTCTAATCATTGTGTAAACTGTGGAGTTAGCAATGCTGAACTTATCAGTGATATCTGTTTTCCATAAACTGCTACAAGCAGCAGTATCTCAATTTTAACTGAATTTTTTCCGGATTCTGCATACCAGAGAGTGGAAGATTGAGGAAAAGCGCAGCAGGTATCAAACAGGTTTTCACAGTCTTCAGGGGTGATAATGGTGTCGACAATTATGACGATTAGCCAATACCTGTCGATAGTGTGACAGTGTCCTCAGGATAAGATCTCGTGAACGTGATTTCAAAAGTGCTGAGTAATTTAAGTTTGTGTTTGGTACACAGTGGCAGCTTACTCAGACTTGCAGTGGTGTAACAGTTGTTTTAGTACACTTTGTCTCTTTCTGAGATGAGGTTCTATTCATACTCGGTCTGTTAAGTGGTCATAAAAGAATGGTTACATTGCGACTCATTTTGTGTGTTGGTGTTCTTGTTATTTAATCACTGTTTGTGTATATTCTTGTCTAGTATTTGTAACTGTAGTTTGTTCTGTCCGCTATATACGTGAAGGTCCTGTGAGTATACTGATACTTTTGAATCACTGTAATTGTTTTACTCAAACGGTGTTGTGTTATTTTTTTGGTATTTTGCTCCTCAGAAGTTTTAACAATAATGTTTTTGAAGGTGAGGCGTTGATACTTCAACCTTGGGGGTATTTTATAAAATTAAAATTTGTGTTGTTTTGCAAAATTTCTTGTCCACGTGTCGTGGGACATTGTTTTCTTCTGCATATCATAGGTGAAAACTGGTTAAAGCCACTGTTTTCATGCGGTATCTTTCTTTTTAACACAGTAACTGCCTAAACACCGAAGTTTATCTTTTAACATTCACAGGGTCTTGCTGTTTTGTGTGTGTGTTAACTCAAGCATTTTGCTGGCGCTGCAAGGTGAAATAATTTTTGTAGTGGACTGAAAAATTAAAATCCCAGATGCGAGAAAATGATAGATGGCAGTTCCTATGAAAACTGTTTCTTTTTCCATTCATTTGACAGAGTATTGTGTATCAAAATAAGTGTATACTTTTTCCTCCACATTTTTTTTTACAATGTGATTTTTTGAAAGTTATTTTATGTAAGCTGGAAGTGCAGGATCTTTTTTACAGATAGCATATAATGCTTTTGGCTTTCTGCTTTTTTTATAAAATAAAGTGTAACAGCAGTTTTCCTTTTCCCTGTAGCACAAACTTACCCAAATGGTCCTTAACAATCCGCCTCTCACTGTTTTCTTCATGGGGTGCCAGCCTTTGCTAAACCATCACTTGTTGTCTGTTCTACACTAATTTATGTTCCGTGTTTGGGATAACTGTGTATGTGTGTGTTTGTGTCTTTACTTTTTTTCTTCCTGCAACAGTGTAATTCAGAATGTCTGACTAACTATGACACTTCTCTCCTCTTGTGTTTGTTTTGTTTTGTGATGCTTCAGGTCCAACATCTGCAGCTGTGACAGCAGTGGGGGACTCATTTGCCCGAGTTCTGCTGGCGGGTGTCTGTAAATTGTACTGTAATAATGAGAAAAGTTTGGAGTGACGGTGATGTTGTGACACTGTGCATGTTTGTTTGTGATACGTGTGATGTGCAGTTAATGAAATGGAAGTGAATTGTAACGCACATCTCTCGAGGGAGAGTAGAAGGGAGTGTAGGCTGTGCATTGTCAAGTATGACATGTGTAAATAGTTCCACTCCAACCCAGTAACTATAGGTAGCTAAAACTTATGTGAGTAAGACAGTATTGGATGGCTTAATACTTAATATTAGTGTTATTACATTGACATGTTACAGGTTTAAGTTTTCTTTCATTGTCATAAAATTAGTTTTGCATATTTACTAGTATTATGTAAACACACAGGGTGAGTCATGTAAGATGTAACACCCCCTTTATTCTGGGGCCAATTGCACGTATTGGCATGCGGTTTTCGGCGAATAATAGTGGACTATTGGGCACATACGTTGGTACATGCATAATAATCACAATGTTTATATTGACCGAGATAATGAGGCAAGTACATGTTTTTTAAATGGGACGGTATAATTCTTTTACCATCATTCGAACGCTCTGGAAAAGACGCGTATAGTGATATGACGCATGTTGCTATTGTGATTCAAACTTTGCTTAAAAGAGGGCAGAAGAGGATTTACCTACGCAGCATAGGCCATGCATGCTGCATAAAGCACGGCAACTCGGCCTGTGGGTCGCGCGAGGCGTGTTTACAGTCTGCAGCCGCTTCCAAGCGCCTCGACCTTCAATCGTACCATATTTCCCAGCGTCTTTTAAGCGAATATATATGTAAGTGTCACATTTCCTACAGTGGGTAGTGTTGGTCAAAACTAGAAGAAAAGGTCCCATAATTATATGTCTGGAAACCAGTACCTGTTGAGATACGGGCAATCAAGCATCTACTGTACATGTCCATCTACATTTATGTACATACTCCGCAAGCTACCGTACGTTGTGTGGCAGAAGTTGCCAGTGTTACTGCCTCTGGATCACGGGGTCCTGGGTTCGATTCCCGGCGGGGTAAGGGATTGTCTCCGCTTGGGGATTGGGTGTTTGTGTCGACTGCATCATTTCATCATCGTTCGTGAAAGTGGCGAGCCTAGACTGTGTAAAGATTGGGAATTTGTATAGGCGCTGATAACCGCGCAGTTGAGCGACCCACATACCAAATATCATCTGCATCATCATCATCTGCTCACAGATAGAACGAGGGCAAATCAACTGTCTATATACCTCCATATGAGCCCTTATTTCTCCTATTTTATTACTGTGGTCCTTAAGCAAAATGTATATTCGCGGCAGTAGGATCGTTCTGCAGTCAGCTTGAAACGCTGGTTCTTTAAATTTGCTCAGTAGTAGTTCACGATAAGAACGTCGCCTTCCCTCCAGGGATTCCCATTTGAGTTCCTGAAGCATCTCCGTAATATTTGAATGTTGTTTAGATCTACTAGTAACAAATCTAGCATTGCTGCAATGTCTTCCTTTAACCCGACATTTTCTGGATCCCAAACGCTCGAGCAGTACTTAAGAATAGGTTGCATTAGTGGTCTATATGCAGTCTCCCGTACATGTCAACCACATTTCAATAAACTGAAGTTGACCATTCAGCTCACCTACCACAATCCTCACGTGCTCGTTTCATCGTGTATCATTTTTGTAACGTTACACCCAGATATTTAACCAATAAGACTGTGTTGGGCAGGACAATAGTAATGCTGTAATCAAACATTATGGGCTTAATTTTTCTATCTTTTGTATTAACTTCCATTTTTCTACATTCAGAGTTAGCTGTCATTCATCACAGCAACTAGAAATTTTGTGTGAGTCATCTTGTATCATTCTTCAGCCACTCAATGATGAAACTGTACCACACATCACAGCATCGTCAGGAAACAACCACAGATTGCTGCCCACTCTGTCCACCAGATTATTTAGGCACATAGAAAATAATAACGGTCCTATCTGACTTTCCTAGGGCACTTCTGATGAGACCTTCTCTGACGAACACTCGCTGTCGAGGGCAACATACTGGGTTCCATTACTTTAGAATTCTTCGAGCAACTCACATATCTGGGAACCTATTCCACATGCTTACACCCTCATTAACAGTCTGCAGTGGGGTACACATCAAACGCTTTTTGCAAATCTAGAAATATTGAATCGGCCTGCTGCCCTCCATTCGTAGTTCACTGTATATCGTGTGAGAAAATGGCAAGCTGAGTTTCAAAGTAGCAATGCTTTCTAAAACTCTGCTAATTCATGTATATAAGCCTCTAGGTCTCTAGGAAATGTATTGTATTCGAACTAAGAATATGTTCTAGAATTCTGTAGTAAACCGATGTTAAGGATATTGGTCTGTAACTTTGCGGATCCGTTCTTTTACCCTTCTTATGTAAAGGAGTTACCTGTGCTTTTTTCACTCTCACGTGACTTTGTACTGGCTGAGAGATTTGCTGTAAATACAAGGTATTAAGTGGCCAGTGCTGTAGAGCACTCTCTGCAAAATAGAATTAGGATTCCATCTGGGTCTGACAAATTGTTTGGTTTCAACTCACGCAGTTGTTTCTCTGTTGTTACTTATTACTACTTCGTCTATACGGGACTCTGTACTACGACTCAGCCGGCCGAAGTGGCCGTGCAGTTAAAGGCGCTGCAGTCTGGAACCGCAAGACCACTACGGTCGCAGGTTCGAATCCTGCCTCGGGCACGGATGTTTGTGATGTCCTTAGGTTAGTTAGGTTTAACTAGTTCTAGGGGACTAATGACCTCAGCAGTTGAGTCCCATAGTGCTCAGAGCCATTTTTACTATGACTCAAACGATGGCATGTTCGTAAGATTCTCCTGCGTGAATGTTTTCTTCTGCAACACAGAATTTCTGACTGCCTGTTACATAGAAGAAGAGACTGTAGGCATTGATGCATGCGGTTATCACACATCCTGACTCATTCTTCAACCTCCATTGTAGTGAATTGCTTTCACATAAAGCCAGCTCCATTCAGGTTGAGTGACATGCAGTGGTCACACCCTCCTGTAACCTCCACACATTGCTGATGGGTTGTGCATACACTGACGCCTTTAAATGTCCCCATAACCAGAAATCCAATGGATTCAGGTTGCTACCGGACCACCTCAGCCAATCCATCAGCCTTGAAACATTGTGGTGAGGCACTGTCGCACAATCCGTAGAAAATGGGGTGGTGCCATGTTGTGCCTAAACCACAGCTCTTGTGTTTCTTCAAGCGTAACGTTCTCCGGTAGCCTCAGCAATTCATCAGTGATACACAGAATCTGTTAAACTGTTTGATAAACTGTGTTCACTATGACTGGGTCTCTGACAATTCGATACTGAAGCAATCCTGACACCTCACTTCCACGATCGAGGATTTGCATCTCCACGCACGTGCCAATTGCAGTAATTTACTTTGCAATCCCTTGCGAGTGCTGCCTAATTTGTAAATACTGCACATTACTTATCACAAGTAAAATGGCCCATTCTGAGTGTCTTATTCTGAAAATGGCCCATATCTCAACAGGCATCAGTTTCTGGACATATATTAGGTTGGTGCAAAAGTTCATAGCATTTTTGTTGTGTCTGTTGGTATTCTGGTTGCTATGGGTTTGTTTGTTGAGTGTCTTTTTTATTTGTATTTCATCATTGTTATTCAGATTTACAAATTGTCATTTGGAGATGATGAGTGGAGCTGTGGATGCTAGAAAGTGGGAGTGCCATGTGGAGTAATCGGAAGATTTCTGACATTCTCTTCTGTGTGAGTTCAGTACAAGGGTGGCAGCCAGAAACATTTGCACAGTGTCTACGGATAATGCCACTGGAGAGAGCATGCCAAGAGAATGATTTTCTCATTTTAAAGAGGATCATTTTGACACTAAAGTGCACGTCATTTATGACGGTGGCCGAGTTTAGGTTCGTTCTGCACATCTGATGTCACAAAACACAGTCAGCCAATGAACAGAGAACGGCGTTGCCAGAGCTCGACTGCAGTGCAGAGCATGGACGAGTGTCTTCAGTTTTAGAAATGTTCAGTCATAAATAAAGTAATTGAACAAAAGGAATGTCTTGATAGCAGACTTTCTTTTGTAGAAAGTTTGGAAAAAGCATTCTTCATATTCTATTAATTAATTAAACCAAAAAAGCAATAAGCCTCCTAATTCAGGCGATAGCAATGAAAGGTTTTTGTATCATTCTCACTAACCGCTTTTTCGCAATAAAGAACAGCAGAAATTGTTTATTTCCTATTGTACTTCAACAAAATATGAGTAATTCATAATCATACCAACAGTGTTTGTCGGTATTTTGCGTGATATTTTAAAGTCCTCTGCGTTAGCGTAATGGTTAAAGTGTTTGGCTGCTAAGCGAAGGGTTCTGAGTTCTAACCTTGATCGGTGCTTAATATTTTCTTTATTTAAAAACAATATCGAAGTGTGTTACATCATGAATTTTATTCGTTTGAATGTAATTTTTTGCAATTTCTAGTGGCAACTAAAATCGACCATACGGAAAGTATACTTTTACCTCTGCAAGCTCTTCAAAATTTCGTGCAATGGTTTACTACATTTAATGTTGCACAATAACTGCATTGAACATCGAAACAAAATTAAGTCATTTATGGGGGGAAGGTATCAGTCAAGAAGATGTGTAAAAATCAAATTTTTGGGCCAAATAGTTTTTGTGAAACCGAATGATAAGTGTGTCAAAGCAGTCGGAACACCGTGTGTCTGCACAGGCGAGCAGTGCAGTGATGACAAAATCGCGCACAGCGCGGAATGCGGGGAGCACGTCTGTGTAGCAGTGAGAGGGGTTAATGCGGCCGTGGTGGCTTTATTTCATAAACTGCGCGCTCCCCCCTAAACGTAAGTTTGCGAACTATACTATACTATGGCGCTGCTTCTCTTGGCGCGTACAACTGGCAACGCAGCAATCTTCCGCGTCTGGGCGGGCATGCGCGAACCGCCAAGATAAAAGAATTGAACTATGGTGACTCTCCACATTCAGGAAGACCTTTAGGGTTTGATGAAGATCATTTAAATCCACAATAATCCGCACCAGTGTACTCGAGAACTGGCAGATGCGATGAACTGTGATCGTTCCACCATTGTGTGACATTTGCGAGCAGTGGGGAAGGTTTTTAAAATCCGGTATATAGGTACAGTGTGACCTAAGCTGGAATCACAAAAATCAGCAGGTGGCCCTGTGAGCATCTCTGCTTACTCATCATCATCTGGCATGTGGTCCTGTGCCAATACTGGTGACGAAAAGTGGTGTCTATGCTAACATAAGAAAAACAAATGAATGGTTGAGCCCAAACAAAGCAGCAACTCCCTGTACAAAGAGCTGCGCACTTCCACAAAGGACGATGTAAAGCGTCTGTTGGAACAGCGACATTGTGCTGTACTCTGAATTGCTTCCTGTAGGTGTAACCGCCACAGCCGACACTTATTGTCACAACTGACACGTCTTGCAGATGCAATCCGAGAACAATGAGCAGGAAAACTGTGTGTAGAGATGCTATTCCACGATGATGCCCATCCACATTCTGCTAGACTGACCAAAAACGTCATAGAGGAGTTGGGTTGGGAAGTCATTTCACACCCACCTTATTCACGTGATCTTGGTCCCTAGATTTTGCCACTTTCCATTGAACAACCTTCGATGGACTCCCTTTCAGGGTGAAAATGTGCTGCATACGTGGCTTGGCAAGTTCTTTTCCTCAAAATGTCAAGATTTCTGCAGTCACAGAATCAAAAAGTTAGCCCAGCATTGGCACAATGTTGTAAATAGTGAAGGAGGCTATATTATTGATAAACAAAGCCTCTATTGAGTTTATTAAACTTATGGAAAAATGCTACAAACTTATGCACCATTCTAATAATTATAAGAACTTTACTTCTGGATCTGACCAGTACCCCACTTCCTGCAGATATATGTGACACATTTTCAACAAAAAAAAAAAAAAACTGTATATATTTATAGTCACCATCTCTTATTGAATTTGAGTGCTGGATGGGAAAAAGTGACAAGTCAGTAAGTCCTTGTATGGGCCCTAATTTATTTGATTCTCTTGTCACGTTGATTTCATGGAACATATGTTGGACAAAATACTAACACGAATTGTTTACAGACAAATGAAAAAACTGGTAGAAGCCAACCTCGGGGAAGATCAGTTTGGATTCCGCAGAAATATTGGAATGCGTGATGCAATACTGACCCTCCGACTTATCTTAGAAGATAGATTAATGAAAGGCAAACCTACGTTTCTAGCATTTCTAGACTTAGAGAAAGCTTTTCACAATGTTGACTGGAATACTCTCTTTCAAATTCTGAAGGTGGCAGCAGTAAAATACAGGGAGCGAAAGGCTATTTACAATTTGTACAGAAACCAGATGGCAGTAATAAGAGTTGAGGGACGTGCAAGGGAAGCAGTGGTTGGGAAGGGAGTGAGACAGGGTTGTAGCCTCTCCTCGATGTTATTCAATCTGTATATTGAGCAAGCAGTAAAGGAAACAAAAGAAAAATTCGGAGTATCTATTAAAATCCAAGGAGAAGAAATAAAAACTTTGAGGTTCGCTGATGACATTGTAATGCTGTCAGAGACAGCAAAGGACTTGGAAGAACAGTTGAACGGAATGGACAGTGTCTTGAAAGGAGGATATAAGATGAACATCAACAAAAGCAAAACGAGGATAATGGAATGTAGTCGAATTAAGTCGGGTGATGCTGAGGGAATTAGATTAGGAAATGAGACACTTAAAGTAGTAAAGGAGTTTTGCTATTTGGGGAGCAATATAACTGATGATGGTCGAAGTAGAGAGGATATAAAATGTAGACTGGCAATGGCAAGGAAAGCATTTCTGAAAGTATTTGTATGGAGTGCAGCCATGTATGGAAGTGAAACATGGACGATAAGTAGTTTGGACAAGAAGAGAATAGAAGCTTTCGAAATGTGGTCCCACAGAAGAATGCTGAAGATAAGATGGGTAGATCACATAACTAATGAGGAGGTATTGAATAGAATTGGGGAGAAGAGGAGTTTGTGGCAGAACTTGACAAGAAGATGGGACCGGTTGGTAGGACATGTTCTGAGACATCAAGGGATCACCAATTTAGTATTGGAGGGCTGCGTGGAGGGTAAAAATCGTAGAGGGAGACCAAGAGATGAGTATAGTAAGCAGATTCAGAAGGATGTAGGTTGCAGTAGGTACTGGGAGATGAAGAAGCTTGCACAGGATAGAGTAGCATAGAGAGCTGCATCAAACCAGTCTCAGGACTGAAGACAACAACAACAACAACAACATGTTGGACAAAGTAGTATGATGGTTGACTGTTCTGGGAATGTACGCTCTCAGAATTTGGGTGAAGTAACAGTTTTTGTATTGTCAGTTTATTATACAAATGGTCTCTGGAAATCAGATATTCCATTTTCCGGTGTAGTCAACAAGTTGCTATTCATTTAAATATTGGGGGCAGAGAGCGTCATGTTCAGTCTAATATTTCTACTTCTCCTTCAGTGAACAAAAAGCCACTGCATCCAGATTATCCAAAAAATTAAAAAACAGTTGTGTTTTTACATGGGAGTGAAAATCGATTCTGGAAGTAGAAATCCAATACCCAAAACTGCATTGCCAGAATTGATACTAGAGTGTTTACATGAGCAACCAGAAGTCGTATTGGAAAACTGATGTATGAAATCAAGTTTTGGGATCCTCTTGTAAGCATAGTGTGTGAAGCTCAGTGTCTGTCTCGTAATGTCTGCCACTGTTGTTGGCTGAACATTTCTGTCACAGTTTCATGCTTACTAAATGAACTTATGATGAAATGCATTAATTTTTTGCTTCACCTCTATTTTCTCTATCAATCATTTCTGATATGGGTCGCAGACCGGAGCAATATTGAATTATTGGGCAGATAAGGAGTTTGTTAGCTACCTTCTTCATGGGTGAATTAGATTTTCTGTCCATTCTTCTAAGTTATTCTGTCTGAGATCTACCTTTCTTTCAATTGGATTTATGGCACCATTCAACTTAAAATCGCTCTGTATGCGTATTCCAAGATAAACAGATTGCTACCGAGTGAGGTGGCGCAGTGGTTAGACACTGGACTCGCATTCGGGAGGACGACGGTTCAATCCCGCGTCCGGCCGTCCTGATTTAGGTTTTCCGTGATTTCCCTAAATCGCTCCAGGCAAATGCCGGGATGGTTCCCTTGAAAGGGCATGGCCGACTTCCTTCCCCGTCCTTCGCTAATCCGATGAGACCGAAGACCTCGCTGTCTGGTCTCCTTCCCCAAAACCCAACCCAATAGATTGATTCCAGTAATTGTCATTGCAGAATTATGTGTAGCACACAATTTTTGTATGACAAGATGAGAGTGATGTACCCACATCCGTTATAGATGCAGTTGAAAATAGGCCATGTTCTGAAACTAGTAGCTAACTCTGCCCGAACAGGCTATGAAGGTATAACGGTACTGACTGGCCGCCGTGTCATCCTCAGCCTACAGATGTCACTGGATGCGGATACGGAGGGGCACGTGGTCAGCACACCATTCTCCCGTCTGTTGTCAGTTTTCATCATTGGACCTGCTACTTCTCAGTTCTCTGAATGCCCTGTGGTACCATGTGACTGCCATGTCATGCTCAGCCAATGGGTGTCACTGGATGAGGATATGGAAGGGCATGTGGTCAGCACACCATTCTCCTGGCCGTCTGTCAGTTTACGAGACCGGAGCCGCTGCTTCTCAGTCGAGTAGCTCCTGAGTTTGCCTCACAAGGGCTGAGTGCACCCCACTTGCCAACAGCGCGCTCGACAGACCGTATGGTCACCCATCCAAGTGCTAGCCCAGCCTGACAGCACTTAACTTCGGTGATCAGTCTGCGGCCAATACCAGAAATGATTGATAGAGAAAATGCAGATGATGAAAAAATTAATGCATGTCATCATGTGTCCATTTAGTAAGCATGAAACTGTGACAGAAATGTTCAGCCAACTCCAGTGGCAGACATTACAAGACAGACATCGAGCTTCACACACTATGCTTACCACTGCAGCAAGGCCGTTGGCACTGAAACTAGTACTACTGAATAAATTACATTTTTAAAATACAGTCCAGTGGAATGATGTCATTCTCAAATATATCGAGGCAGACTTCAAGAAGAATATAATAATTCCAATCCCAAAGAAAGCAGGTGTTGACAGATGTGAAAATTACCGAACTATCAGTTTAATAAGTCATAGCAGCAAAACACTAACGCAAATTCTTTACAGACGAATGGAAAAACTGGGAGAAGCCGACCTCGGGAAAGATCAGTTTGGATTCAGTAGAAATGTTGGAACACGTGAGGCAATACTGACCCTACGACTTATCTTAGAAGAAAGATTAAGGAAAGGCAAACCCACATTTGTAGCATTTGTAGACTTAGAGAAAGCTTTTGACAATGTGGACTGGAATACTCTCTTTCAAATTCTGCAGGTGCAGGGTTAAAATACAGGGAGTGAAAGGTTATTTACAATTTGTACAGAAACCAGATGGCCGTTAAGAGTCGAGGGGCATGAAAGGGAAGCAGTGGTTGGGAAGGGAGTGAGACAGGGTTGTAGCGTATCCCCAATGTTATTCAATCTGTATATTGAGCATGCAGTAAAGGAAACAAAAGAAAAATTTGGAGTAGGTATTAAAATCCACGGAGTAGAAATAAAAACTTTGAGGTTCGCCGACGACATTGTAATTCTGTCAGAGACAGCAAAGGACTTGGAAGAGCAGTTGAATGGAATGGACAGTGTCTTGAAAGGAGGATATAAGATGAACATCAACAAAAGCCAAATGAGGATAATGGAATGTAGTTGAATTAAGTCTGGTGATGCTGAGGGAATTAGATTAGGAAATGAGACACTTAAAGTAGTAAAGGAGTTTTGCTATTTGGGGAGCAAAATAACTGATGATGGTTGATGTAGAGAGGATATAAAATGTAGACTGGCAATGGCAAAGAAAGCGTTTCTGAAGAAGAGAAATTTGTTAACATCGAGTATAGATTTAAGTGTCAGGAAGTCGTTTCTGAAAGTATTTGTATGGAGTGTAGCCAGAGTGTAGCCATGTATGGAAGTGAAATGTAGACGATAAATAGTTTGGACAAGAAGAGAATAGAAGCTTTCGAAATGTGGTGCTACAGAAGAATGCTGAAGATTAGATGGGTAGATGACATAACTAATGGGGAGGTATTGAATAGAATTGGGGAGAAGAGGAGTTTGTGGCACAACTTGACTAGAAGAAGGGATCGGTTGGTAGGGCATGTTCTGAGGTGTCAAAGGATCACCAATTTAGTACTGGAGGGCAGCGTGGAGGTTAAAAATCGTAGAGGGAGAGACCAAGAAATGAATACACTAAGCAGATTCAGAAGAATGTAGGTTGCAGTAGGTACTTGGAGATGAAGAAGCTTGCACAGGATAGAGTAGCATGGAGAGCTGCATGAAACCAGTCTCAGGACTGAAGACCACAACAAAAAGAACATCGAGGCTGTGGTGCCCATCGAGAAAAAAAGGAAAATGATTGTTCAGTAGTTGCATATTATACAATAATGGATATTTCCACCTATTTATGTGCAGTACATTAAAATCGTTTATGTTGAGCATCAACTGCTAGTCCTTGCACTAAGTGTTGATCATATACAGGTCTTCCGGTACTTCTCTGACACTGTGACTACTGCGTGTATGACAGCTCGTATGCAGACAGCCTTGTGAAACTCGTGACAATATCCACTTGGTAATTTATGTACGGGCTGAACCCAAACTCGGAAGTGTTACAGAATGCACCATAAGAAACAAACTGGAGATGGGAACTGATGTTTGTAAAAGTCATTGAATGATGCTATTGAGGTCAGAGTTACAGGGATCGACACTAATAGCTAGGTCACTCCTCGAACTCTGATGCCTCTGCTGTCAGCGTACTTGGCCGTCCCTACAGTCTCGCTTTGAGCAGCACATCACCTGACGTCCTGAATGCGGTCAGCATTATTGCGAGGAATTCAGCTTGTGATCCGTCAGAGTATAAACTCAGGTTTGCTGACGTTTGGGTGGCCTAGTAGCTGCTAATGCCTGTAACTCTGATGCTGTGCAGTGTTGTAGGATGACGTTTTTGGATGTGAGTTCTTATCATCAATTTGTTCCTTAAGATACCCTCCATTAGAGTTAGGGCCTACCTTGTATAGTGTTCTAGAGGAAGTGCTATATTGGCTAGATGCTGATTTTTATTTTGTCGAAACATCTAAACACATATGGCTGCTAATAATCAGACCCCAAAACATAGATGAACTTATACAATGGCGTAAAAAGCAGCATAGAGATATATCCAACATCATGTTTATTAACCAATAAGTTCAGCAATAATTAACATTACATAATTGACACCTTTTTCTCTGCAGACTGTAAAAATAGCATTTTTAAGAGAAGTTTTCTCTTCATCAGCAACATTGTTTAGAGAGACCATATCCCGATCTTGAGAAGCTATTTCAGAAGCTGATGATGTGGCTACACAACTTCAGTAATTTAACAGGTTGTTTCTGTGTTGTTGGATGGGTAGTATGTTTGATAGTTTTCCATACCTCTAATGGATCTTGTTTAAGGTGGTGGGCCCATTTCATTTCTACTGTGCAAATTGTCCTTTTTTGTTCAAACGTGGAAAATCCAGGATGGAATGTAACAATATTATGTGAAGTAAAGCTGCTGCTCACCATATAGTGGAGATGCTGAGTCGCAGGTAAGCACAACAAAAAGATTTTCACACTTATAGCTTTCGGCCAATGGCCTTTGTCAGTAGACGCACATACACGAACGCACACTCACGCAAACGCAACTCACATACACAACTGCAGTCTCGGGCAACTGAAACCACATTTGTGAGTGTTTGTGTGTGCGTATGTGTGTGTATTGTTGACAAAGGCCAATGGCCGAAAGCTACTAGTGTGAAAATCTTTTTGGTGCGCCTACCTGCGACTCGGCATCTCCACAATATGGTGAGTAGCAACTTTCCTTCTCATAATATTCTTCTTTTTTGTTGTTTTGTAATATTCACTTCATAAATCAAATTTGGTTTCTCTGTTTTCTTCTACTCATCACTGTGTTGCTTGTCATTGGCAGTCATTTCAACCACACGAACAAATCTGTAATGGTTTTAACTGCCTTTGAATGTACTACAGTATTGAAAGTGTTCATCCTTGTATTGGAAATGAGCTATGTTCATGTGGTGTATGGAGCTATGTTAATATGGCTAATGTCCATTTGGCAGTATGTGCATTTTGAATTCCTTTATTGTGCTGCTGTATAGACTCTCCCCAACAGTCTGTATTGGCTGCATAACAGATATTTTCGTATTCAACATACTGCTTATTGGGTTTGTTTTACTGCTTGCAATATACTTTTCCATGCAGATTTGGCAAGCCACAAATGTGTTGCACTGGTGTCAATATGAAACATGTTCAGAAAAAGATTTGTTTAATTGACGAAAGAAAAACTTGCCGACAGTGTTACTGATTAGATAATTTCTAGCCCTTGTAACGTGTCGGGCTGTTTCCTCACCCAGTGCGCCACACGTGACGTGCTGGGACACGTCCTTATTTATTAGTGCCATTTAAAGTTCACGTCACAACCGGATGTACCGGTATTGAAACACTTCCTCAGCCATAGATAGTGCGCAGTGTTCTCGACGTACCTCACTTGGTTTATTCAATATTGTCTTTCCGGTAGCTGCGTCCGTCTCACCTAAATCACACTGAAATTAAGAAGCCAGGTCCTAGGTTAAGTTTTCCAAAATCAGAAGTCAAGATCGTATTCATTGTTGAACATTTATGTCAACCACAGTATGATTTATTTTTATCACTCGCACACACAATATTCACGTGACCAGGCTTCTTACACTTAATTGTCACATTAGGTAGGTCAAAAACTTCCAATCTTTAACAAAGTTCACAATTACAATTACTGAAAAATTAACCGACTTGCCGCACTTTTGCTCCAAGAGAATCTGACCGAGAACCTACTGGTAACTTGAGAACTATACCAGCTCTGGCCTTATATAGACGAGTGCTTGAATATTTGACTATTTCTGTTAATATATTATAGTTTATATTTTCCCAGGGTTAAAATGATCCTTTCTAACTGGTTCTGAAGTTAACTATTGGGTTTTATTATTTAAATAACACGAGTGAGCTGTACCAATTTAAATACGTGGAACTAACTTGTGCATCCGCCGTGGGAATTCCCGACTTATAACCACGGCAGCCCTTTCGAACAATAATTTTTACATATTCAGATTTACTTAATTCTTAATTAATGCACTTACAAAGTTGAGACTTGAGTTATTTTATGTAGAAAAATAAAGGTAGCAAAAGTATCGAAACAGATCTCAGAATTATTTGGTAGTTTGGTCACAATTGGCACTGAAAGTCATACAGGCTTCAGATTTCGAGTCTTGATATCTATTTAACTAATAGACTTTAGGTTAATTTAAACACTTTGCTGGAATCAGTAAAATTTAGGCTTTCTTTTGGATGCAGTCTTACAGCTGAATTCGATCTATTAGCTCACTCGAATTTTACTTATTACGTATTGCACAATATACGTCATTGTCCATAACTGTTAATAGTATGCATTTCCAATAAAACTGATTAGCTCATTACTTTCAGAATAGATATTAGAATGTACTGAAATAATAGATTTTACTAGGGGAATTTTATTTAAACTATTTCTGAATTCTGTAGTATGAAGCTGAAGGCCACAGAATCTGTAGTCTGAATCTGAGTAGTGAAAAAGAAAAAAAAGAAAAGTTCATTGCTTAACTAAGTTACTGAAAGAGTGTAAAACCAAAACAGGATAGCAGTGGGCAACCCTGCTTTGTTACACCCTCCCGCCCCCCTTTTTCGAAGATCAGTATTCTGTCCTGAACGTCTATCTTATGATACTTGAAAGAACTCAGTATCAATATTGAAACGTCAGTGTGTAAGCTCTCTGCATTCCTAGTTGTGAACAGTTACAGTCCTATAAGATTCCTACCGGTGTCACAACCGTAGTCGCTCCAGTAGTACGATACCGTCTGTTACGCAGGCGGCGGGCCCGGCGGAGCTGTGCGTGTCGGCGCTGGAAGCGGCGGGCTGGGACGTGCACCGCGCCATCAAGCTGCGCCGGCTGCACGCACTGCTCCTGCACCACCGCGGGGGCGGCGGCGAGGGGGAGGGGACGTGCGACGAGGCGGCGCTGCGGGCGGCGCTCGAGGGCGCGGGCTGGGACGTGGCGCGCGCCCTGCTGGCCCTGCAGGCGCAGGGGACGCTCCTGCCGCCTGCGATACAGGTCTCTGTCTCTTCTGTATCTGCATCTACATTCCAAATGAGACTGTAAAGTGTGTGACAGACAGTGATTCCCACTGTATGATATGTTACGGTGTCTCCCTGTTACATTTGCATATGGAGTGCAGAAAGACAACAGATGTCTCTTGTCTTTGTGCCGCTGTGTGGTTATATGTGGGGACTGAAGTCTGGGTGTTCGTATGAAACCTCTCTTCAGACATGCCAACTCTCCCGATTTAAGCAGGAGACTCCCGAGTTTTCCTTCTTCCTCCCTGTTGTGTACATAGTTCCGCGTAGTCAGCGCGTACACAACTTTCCCACTAGAGCGCACCCCGCCAAGCACAACAGCACAGGCGCAGCACTCGTCCGTCACCGCTCTACGAGATGGCGCTGCCATAAAGACGGACCAAATTCTGCTTCCGCCAATCCGCGTATTAATATGTCACACAGCCAATGAGATTTCTGCTAACGTAGGACCTTTTCTTCTCGCGGATCACACTTGCGCAGTGATACCTGAACGCTCGAGGTATTATAAAAGTGTACAGACCTCCGATTAGTCAGTCTGCATTAGTCTGTAGTCAAGATTCAGTCTGCGCCTAATAAGATTACCGTATTCCTGTACATAGCCATGAAGATAAATGAATAGACACTTTGTCAAGTATCAGAGGGATGTGAGAATAAGATTAACGTACCAAGACCAAAGGAACTTCAGATTGTCAATTGTAAATAGCATCCCGAACCAAGTTAAGTTATTTCTATGCTTTTTATTATTTTAATAAATGTGTGTGAAAATTAATCAAGTTCTGTTTAAAGTTGGTCACCGTTAATCTGCTACTCTAAGCGTGCAATTGGCATTTCTATCGTCTGACCTAATGGCAGAAGATAAACGCGCCACGATAGGACCACGAGACATATTGCTGACGCTCGCCTACTTCACTAGAGCGACAAGTCAAATAATCTGATGGTGTGTGTACCGAAGGTCTTACAGTACGCACACCAGATTCCCGATCTCCCGACCGTGAGGACCGATCTCCCGATTTTCAGAGCAGTTTCAATACTTTCCTTACTATTTGAAAATCCTGCCCCTTCGATATATAGGTGGATGACAATGCACGGCTGCTACTTGTTCTCTGTTAACTGGGAAGATTTGTGCGGTGGCTATCGGGAGCGGCAGTAGGCGTAGCTCGCACTTCGTATCTACGAGGAAGTAAGGAACTTATCGTTGGCAGCGTTCGGAGACAAATGAATATCTTTCGACCGGTGCCAATTTCCTCCACTTCTGGTTGCATCGGTGCAGTCGTAAAGTTATTGTGCACGAGGAGTAGTCGACAGTTGTTTCGAGCGAAGTGATTAGCGTTGTTCTTTCTACAAGGAATTGTTGCCGAGTTGGGGGATTTCCTCCTAAATTTAGGGGGAATTAAGCTGCCTGGGGGAAATTAGAGGGATAAATGTTTCAGGGGGTAAAGTATTTTGGGTTACTGCCCCCCCTCCCTGCCCCTCGACTCGACAATTTCATTTTTGACTCCCTTCTACCCCCCCCCCCCTCCCCCCTCACTTACCCGACAGTGTGACAAATTATTTGAGGGAATTTGAAGCGCAATATAGGGGGAAACGGTGCACCAGGGTTGGCATCATTGCTACATGCGCATTGTCTAGAACGTAGGACCATTGTGTTCTCAGTTCTGCTGCTTGATTTGTGTACTCTGTAGTAGTTGTTGGCTGCGTATCATGGAGGTGTTGATTATTTTTTGTGCAGGATGGCGAAGAAATATGATGCAGTGTTCAGGAACGTAAATAAGAAAGAGTTTCCATGTTTAAGTGAATCGAGGAAGGGACAAACTTACGCATTTTGTAGTGTATGTAGATGTGACTTTTCAGTGGCTCGTGGCGGGAAATGCGGCATTCTTAAACATGTGCAAACTAAAGAACACAAGGAGAGTGTCCATTGTGTAGAACGGAACCAGAAACTTAACTTCTCGTGTAAACCCCAAAATGTAGATTGTGTGACGAATGCCGAGGCTTTATTTACCTCATTTTTTGTAGAGTATAATATGACTATAAACTGTGCTGACCACACTGGGCCTTTGCTTTGCAAAATGTTTCCCAATTCTGAAATTGCGAAACGATATGGGTGTGCCAGGTACAGGTACTGAATTATTGCAACTTTGTCAGGGATGTGTTGTAATTCAAAATAGTACAGCACTAAAATACTCCTGATTTTTCAGTTTTGAAAGTTGGCATGACTGTCTCTTGATTTCAAAAGCAATTTAAGAAAAACTGAGAGACATACACTGAACAGCTAGAACAGCAATGCATCTTGGCACGGAAGCCACGAGGCCTCGGTATTTCGCTGGAGGGGTCTGGAAGCACATCTGCACACACAAGACACCTGATTTCTGTAAAATCCAGGGAGGAGGACAATGAGCTCTGATGTCTTGTTCAATCACATCTCAGATGTGTTTTATCAGGTTCAGATCTGGCGACTTGGGGGGTCAGCACACCAGTTACGACTCGCCACTGTGTTCCTCAAACCACTCCATCACTCACCTGGCTTTGTGACACGGTGCATTATCTGGTTGAAAAATGCCACTGCATTCGAGAAACACGTTCGCCATTAAGGGCTGTACGTAGTCTGCAACCAATGTACGATACTCATTGGCCACATCACTGTGCTGTGTACGAGCTCCACTGCACCCGCAGACGCCCGTACGAATGTTCTCCAGAGTCTATTGGAGCCACTGTTAGCTTCTCTCTGTCCCACAGTACAGGCGTCGAGGAGCTGTTCCTCTGGAAGACGACGGATTCGTGCCCTCCCGTCGACACGATGAAGAAGGTATCAGGGTTCCTCAGACCGTGCCGTGCTCTGCCACTGTGCCGACATCCAGTGGCGACGGTCACGTGTCCATTTCAGTCGTCCTGCCGATGTCGCCGTGTTAACACTGGCACGTACAACAGGTCGTCGGTTGCGGGGGCCCATTGTTAGGAGTGTTTGGTGCACTGTGTGTTCAGACACACTTGTACTCTGCCCAGCATTAAAGTCCTCAGTTTTGCCATGTTATGAAGATACTCACTCCTCAAACATCCGTCAACTTGTGCAGTTTCCGAAATGCTCACGATGAGCCTCTTGGCCATCACAATCTGCCTTCAGTCAAACTCAGATGAATCCCGCACCTTCCCCATTGTACACACGTACGGCACGCGTAGATGTGTTTATATCGATAGTAGTGGTGGTTGTAATGTTTTGGGTGATCAGTGCACATACTTGCAATTTGTGGCATCGTGTAGAGCAACTGAAATACTTTTGTACAAAAAAATTATTCACTTCCACACAGGCTCTTTTCATAACCCATAAAATATCTAGACAATCCTTTATCTCGACCCACGAGTGCACAACATCTGAGTGATGGATTCTATTGCATCCACAGCTCTTCTGTTCAAATGTTCAGTCCAGAAAGTCACAAACATTTAAACTCCAGTGCAGCGGTGCATTGTCCTGCTGGAGGATCACATTTAGTTGAAGGAGAAGAAGCTGACATGCGACAAATTGCTTGAGTGTGTCCAGATAAATGTATCCCGTTAATTTTAGCTCGACAAAGAAAACTGGTCAGACTACTCCGTCTTTTTGTCAGCACACACCACACTTCCACCATCCCCCCCAGGGGGTGCACAACTCTTTTGTGGATACGTGTGTAGCGAGCACGGGACCCCGAGCTAATGTGGCCTTCCTTCCTTTCCGGGCTGCATACCCTCCCTTTCCGCATCCTTCCCTGTCCCCCATTTTCGCCCCCCCCCCCCCCCTCGTCCACCTCTGGCTCTTTCCTTCCCTTTCTGCCCCTCTGGGAGTATGGTTTGTGCCTACGTCCGGAGACGGACTCTCGTAAATGTACCGCATTCTTCGCCTTCCTTGCTTGTATGTCTTCATCC
Source organism: Schistocerca serialis cubense (assembly GCF_023864345.2). NCBI lineage: Eukaryota > Metazoa > Arthropoda > Insecta > Orthoptera > Acrididae > Schistocerca > Schistocerca serialis. The sequence continues at coordinate 204,628,285 of NC_064648.1, read as the reverse complement.
TTCCTTTGTCCTTCTCTTTTCCTTACCTCTTCTCTTTACCCTTTTCTCCGCTGCGGCGTTTGAGACCTCTCTTCTTTCCTTTCCCTTTCTCCTTCTTCCTCCCTGTGCGTGTCTGAAGGCCGACCCACGCACATTTGTGCGTAGCCGGTGACGGGGTAACGCGTAATTCCCCGCCCCGGGTAGACAGGTAGGACACGTACGTACCCCCTGGTAATGGCCAGGCCCAGGGAGGGGTGATTACCCGAGCTGTTACCTTCCGAAAGTGACGATTGGTCCCTCCGTCCGTCCGTCCGTTTGTCGGGAGGTGTGACCTGAGGTGTGAACAATCACCTAAGGCGGGAGTGCCCTCAGAGAGGGCCCCACAAGGGAGGAGCGCGCCATCGGAGACGCCGGTAATCGTGGGGGATTCTTCCGCAATGGTTTCCTCACCTTCCACTATGTCTGCTCACAAACGTAAGTTCACTGAGTCTCAGCCACAGACAGTCCTTCCATCGTTGCCACAGTTCCTTGTTGTTTCTCGGTCTGACGAAGGTCACGACTTCTCCACGGTCAACCCTTTCATTATTCAGAAAGGTGTCGACGCAATTGCAGGTCCTGTAAAGTCTTGTTCCAGATTATGAAATGGCACCTTGTTGTTAGAAACAGTCAGTGCCCTCCAGCCACAAAAATTGTTGCGTGCTTCACTGCTTCCTTCCCTGTCCGGGTGGAAGCACGCCACACATTAAATTCCTCACGTGGGGTCGTTTATACACGCTCCCTCGATGGATTGTCTGACGAGGAAATTCAACACTGCCTATCAGACCAGGGCGTAACGGCTGTTCATAGTCATGAAAAGGGTTGACATAAAAATCATTCCAACCCGTACCGTCTTCATGACATTTTACAGAGTTCAACTCCCATTGTAAATCAAAGTGGGCTATGAGATAATTTCCATTCGCCCTTACATCCCAAACCCTACGTGTTGCTATCGGAGTCAGCGGTTCAATCACACCAGCCAGTCCTGTTCCAATCCGGCCAAATGTGTTACGTGTGGCAAGGATACCCATGAGGGTGCTTGTCCACCTCCATCCCCTCGCTGCATCAACTGTATGGGTGACCACGCTGCTTCCTCTCGTGATTGCCCCGTTTTTAAGGATGAAAAGCTCATCCAGGAAATCAGAGTGAAGGAAAAGGTGTCGACCTTTGCTGCTCGAAAATTATTCGCCAGTCGACAGCCCACCGTGCCTCAGACAGGAAAATACAGCACTGTCCTTGCTTCTCCTCGGCCAACAAAGGAGTCGGCCACGCAGACTTGCGACCTCACCTTTAGTGACACGGTAGTCAGATCGGCCAGCGCAAAGATCGCCCGTTCAACCTCCCCACTTTCGCCTGCTCACTCTATGGCTCACCCTTCATCGGGTTCTGCTACATCTCGAGCCCAAAAGTCAGACACCAAGCCTTTGAAAAAAGAGCATACTCGTGAAGATTTTTTACGTACCCCAACTTCACAACCATCGCTTCCTTCTTCTTCTAAACATCATAATTCCAAGAAGGCTACAAAGAAACCCAGTTCCTCTCCTTCTCCGCCAAGGCGTGTCCCATCTACAGCACCACCTGGCGGAAATCGCCATCGGCCGTCTTCTGTGTCGCCGAGGCGCACTGCTGGCGGCCGATCGACCGGCCAATCGCTGGTGGCAGGAGCTGCTCCTGAACAACCTATGGATCAGGATCTTCTGCCTTCGGCTGAATGCCATTCCTTGCTGTCGGTCGCAAGCTCTGAGCAGTCGTTGAGTTGACAGCAACTTTGGTCACATTCCTCCATTTTCTGTTCACCCTATGTCCATTATCCACTGGAATAACCGCGGCATTCGCGCCAATCGGGATGAATTGTCGATCCTCTTACGATCCTACTCGCCGGTCATCTTCTGTCTTCAGGAAACAAAGCTGCGTCCCCATGACCGCTTTGTTCTTCCTCATTTTCAGTCCGTCCGATATGATCTCCCCTCTGTAGAAGGCACTCCTGCCCATGGAGGACTCATGATTCTTCTCAATGATACTCTCCATTATCGCCCTATCCACTTAAACACTTCCTCCCAAGCTGTCGCCGTCCGTCTTTCCCTTTCTGGATACACGTTCTCTCTTTGTGCTGTATACATTCCATCGTCCACACCAATGGCACGAGCTGATCTCCTTCATCTTCTTGGTCAGCTTCCACCCCCCCTATTTACTGGTTGGGGACTTCAATGCCCACCACCCGCTTTGGGGATCTCCACATCCTTGTCCACGTGGCTCACTATTGCTAGACGTCTTCCACCAAGCGGATCTAGTTTGCCTCAACACTGGGGTCCCCACATTTTTGTCTGCCTCCACGACAAATTTATCTCATTTGGACCTTGCGGTCGGTACTGTTCCGCTAGCTCGGCGCTTCGAATGGTTCGCCCTTGATGATACACACTCGAGTGACCACTTTCCATGTGTCCTTAGACTGCGGCCTCAACTGCCATATATGCGGCCGCGACACTGGAAGTTTGCCCAAGCCAATTGGACACTTTTTTCGTCTCTAGTGACATTCGATGACCGTCGCTTTCCCAGCGTCGACGATGAGGTCACACATATTACCGACGTCATTCTTACAGCTGCGGAACGTTCCATACCACGCACCTCCGAATTGCCCCGGTGCCCCCCAGTTCCTTGGTGGAACGAGGCATGCCGTGACGCAATACGTGAGCGGCGACGTGCTCTTCGCATTTTCCGCCACCATCCTACTTTGGCCAACTGTATCCGCTATAAGCAGTTCCGTGCTCGATGCCATCGCGTCATCCGCGATAGCAAGAAGGCAAGCTGGAAATTCTTTATTAGCTCATTTAACACCTTCACTCCCTCCTCGGAAGTTTGGAGTCGGCTTAGACGGTTCTCAGGCGCGCCTAGTTTCTCCCCGGTCTCTGGGCTCACTGTCGCGCATGATACCTTAGTGGACCCCGTCGCAATTTCTAACTCATTGGGTCAGCACTTTGCTGAGATTTCGAGCTCTTCCAATTACCCGCCAGCGTTTCTCCGGAAGAAACGTGCAGCGGAAGTGCGACATCTTGCTTTCTCCTCTCAAAATCGCGAAAGCTACAATACCGTTTTCTCCATGTGGGAACTCCAACATGCACTCTCTTCTCCTCGCTCCTCCGCCCCAGGACCGGATGGTATCCACGTCCAAATGTTGCTGCATTTATCAACCCCTAGTCTGCATTACCTCCTTCGCCTATATAATCGAATTTGGACCGACAGTACTTTTACCAGACGATGGCGGGAAGCTATCGTCGTTCCCGTTCCGAAACCTGGAAAGGACAAACATCTCCCCTCTAGCTATCGCCCCATTTCTCTCACGAGTAGTGTCTGTAAGGTCTTGGAGCGTATGGTGAATTACCGTTTAGCTTGGTGGCTGGAGTCCCGCAGTCTTTTAACACCTCCCCAATGCGGATTCCGAAAGCATCGTTCTGCAGTTGACCATCTTGTTGCTCTCTCCACTTATATCATGAACAATTTTCTCCGGAAACGCCAAACGGTAGCAATATTTTTTGATCTGGAGAGAGCATACGATACCTGTTGGAGGACAGGCATCCTCCGCACACTGTTCTCTTGGGGCTTTCGAGGCCGGCTGCCCCTTTTTCTTCACGAATTTATGGCAGAGCGCACATTTAGGGTGCGGGTGAACACTACTCTCTCCCGTACTTTCTCCCAAGAAAACGGGGTACCCCAGGGCTCCGTGCTGAGTGTCATACTGTTTGCCATTGCCGTAAATCCAATTATGGATTGTCTCCTTCCTGATGTCTCGGGCTCCCTCTTTGTGGACGATTTTGCGATCTACTACAGCTCTCAATGGACCAGCCTTCTTGAACGACGTCTTCAAGGATGTCTCGATCGCCTCCACTCATGGAGCATCGAAACCGGCTTCCGTTTTTCTCCCAGTAAGACCGTTTGTGTTAATTTTTGGCAACGTAAGGAGTTTCTTCCACCCTCCTTACATCTAGGACTTGTCAACCTTTCGTTTTCAGACATCGTAAAATTCTTGGGTCTTATGTTTGACAGAAAACTCTGTTGGTCCTCCCACGTTTCCTATGTTTCGGCTCGCTGTCTGCGATCCCTCAACACCCTCCGTGTCCTGAATGGTACCTCCTGGGGAGCGGACCGAGTGGTCCTTCTCCGCCTCTATCGCGCTTTAGTGCGCTCGAAATTGGACTATGGAAGCATAGTCTACTCCTCTGCTCGGCCGTCTATTCTTCGGCGTTTCGACTCTATCCACCACCGTGGATTACGTTTAGTGTCTGGAGCTTTTTACACCAGCCCTGTGGAAAGCCTTTATGCTGAGACTGCTGAACCTCCGCTGTCCAATCGGTGAGCAGTCCTTCTGAGTCATTATGCTAGCCATCTGTCTTCCATGCCTGCTAATCCAGCCCATGACCTTTTTTTCGACACCTCCATTGATGTAGGGTATGCAGGCCACCCCTCCTCCCTACTACCACCGGGAGTCCGCTTCCGTCAACTGCTCCATTCTCTTTCCTTCCGCTTTCCTAAAACCTTCTTGACAACTTGGGGTACAGCACCGCCTTGGCTCCGTCCCCGGATCTGCCTGCTCCGTGACCTTTGTCGATTTCCCAAGGATGGTACCCCTTCACTTGTTTATCGCCGGGCATTTGCTGCTCTATGTGCACAAATGACGGAAGCCACATTTATTTACACCGACGGCTCGAAAACATCGTTAGGTGTAGGGAGTCCCTATATTGTTGGCAACACCCCAAATCACTTTCGGCTTCCCGACCAGTGTTCGGTTTATACTGCGGAGCTTTACGCTGTTCTCCAGGCTGTCCACTACATCCGCCGCCATCAGCGGATACAGTACGTTATCTGCTCAGATTCTCTCAGCTCTCTCCTCAGTCTCCAAGCTCTTTACCCTGTCCACCCTCTGGTCCACCGGATTCAGGACTGTCTGCGCTGGCTCCACCTGGGGGGCGTCTCGGTGGCGTTCCTCTGGCTCCCGGGACACGCTGGTATCTGTGGAAATGAGGCGGCCGATATTGCAGCTATCTTCGGCCAGCTATCCAATCGATTCCCTTCGCTGATCTACGGAGCGTTTTATGTCGTCATGTTGTTCATTTATGGCACGCACATTGGTCGACGCTTCCCCGTAATAAATTGCGGGACATGAAAGCTCTTCCTTGTGCTTGGACCTCTTCCTCCCGAACGCATCGTCGGGAGGAGGTAATTTTAACTCGACTCCGGATAGGACACTGTCTTTTTAGCGATCGACATCTTTTAAGCGGCGATCCTCCCCCACTCTGTCCCCACTGCTCTCAGCTGTGGACGGTAAGACACCTTTTAATTGAGTGCCCCTATTTTAATCCATTACGCTCCCGTCTACAGCTACTGCCTGATATATCGTCGATTTTAGCAGATGACACGCGCTCAGCCGATCGCGTTCTCGAGTTTATTAGTGCCAGTGAAATGACGTCAGTCATTTGAAGCTTTTTTTGGGGACAACCAACCCCTTTCTGTAGTGGATTTTTAAGCCTTCCTTCTGCTTTTAGTTTCTCCAATTTTGTGACTTTCGTTCCCATTGCTGCTGGTTTCCATTTTCGGTTTTTTACTGTTTCCTAAGTCACGGACCGGGCACTAATGACCATAGCAGTTTTGCACCCTAAAACCAAAACAAAAAAAAAAAAAAAAAAACTTCCACCATCTCAGATGTGATCCTGAAAACTGTGGGGGTTCTCCAAACCCTAGATACAAATGTTATGCTTATTAACCTCCCCCCATACATGGAAGGCTGCTTTGTCAGAGAAAACATCATATGCTATATAGTTGGGGTTTTGCCTGATCCAGGGCAACATCTCAATAGTAAATTTGTGAAAAGCTGTAAGTCATTTTGCTTCAACACTTGCAAAATATGAACTTCATAAGTGCACAAGCAGAGCTGCTTGTGCTGTTTAACTCTCATGATGCTAAGTGAACTGATTTTCATAGGCTTCTTTGGCAGGTCTCTCACCACCTCTACTATTTCACCAGATGTGTGTTTTCTGTTAGGGCCAGACAGTCAGTTTACACTTCCAGTGGCTAGGAACTTCTTTTACCAATCCTTAATCAGCTTAATGCCTGGTGGCTCCATTTGACAGTCAAATCAGAATTTTCTTTGGGCAGTAATGGGTGATTTTGTTTTCACATACCGTGCTGCGCATTGGACTCTCTCTCTCTTCAGGTGTACTCATTCGTGGTCATTACTTAACATCAGAAATTAAACAAAAGAAGTTGTTTAGGGAAAAAAATCTACACAAAACTTTTTGAGTTGTTTTACATGCTGCAAACCACAAGTACATGTGTATCATAGTTTTTCTTAATTGTGTATGGAAACCGTGGAGAGCTCAAGCAGGCATCAGTACTGTCTGCATGCTGCCAAAACTGCGTTCTGTTCCCTGCGGTAGTAGGTAATCACTTTGCAGTCTCAGTCTCTATCCAAAATCACATAACAATTCTGAAATTGATGTACATGATACACCTGCATAGCATCATAAACCTTATGAAAAATACGTTCTTAGGGTTTATTGGGCCAGCGTTACCCATTTGCTGAAATAGATGAAATCTTCATGTCTTGAAAGTTTCCGTTATTACTTAATTTCTTGAAGACTACTAAATCATGGAAGTAATTCAGACTTTGTGAACAGTGAGTGTCACACCCTACACTGGATGCTTTCACTACATCTCTGGAGACATAGGTCAGCACGGTGCCTGCCGTGACGTTTGCTTTAATACGCACCAACTACTCTTTGGGTTATTTCTTTTCAGTTATTTTATTGTTTCTGTGGTGCAAGCTTCTATTGATATTGTCTCCAAGAATGTTTTATTAACTTCTCCTATTTCATTCAGTAGTGATAAAAAAATGGCATTCTTGCTTTTCCATTACGCAGGATTTTTTATGTATGTTTTTGTAGACATCTTCATCAGTTGTAATTTTCCAGCCCTCTTTTTCTTTCCACACCCGCCAGTATTTTTTTAATGTTCTTTCTTTGACATACCAGTCATCTACTTTGCTTTGAGTTCAGTGTGAATCTCTTACATCAGTAAAAACTATCAGCCTTACCACTGAAATATAGTATTTTAGGGTGGTACCAGTAAGCCCAGCAGAATTGAATTCCCTCGTATAAAATGTTATATCTGCCGAACTGTGTTGTACATCGAAATGATTTTTGCAGACGCATAGAGTCTGCAAAATTTGCTGTGCATAGAGTTAGTGGTAAAGAAGTAAGAAATTAAAATGTGTTGATCGATGCTGAAGTTTCAGTGCATGAACAGTGAAACTGTATGATGGACAGAAAGCAAAAAGAAAGAAAGAAAAGGAGAAAGATGCGAGACGAGATACTGAGCAATTTCTCCCTGTTGAGCTTCCAAAATTTCTTGCTCACTGAACAAACACGAAGTATTTGTAGCAGAATCACAGAAAACTGTGAAACTTGATGAGTACACTCATGAAATTAGATAAATGTGAACATATTGGATCAGCTCTTTGTGACAGCTCCTGTTATGTTGGCTAATGTTTTTTCAAAATAATTCTAGAAACTAACAGCAGAAGGCAGCAGCAGTCAGGGGTCAGGTAATGAGACATCCACATATTGTTCTCATTCGCAGTGAGTTCAGTTCTCGAGCGACAGATAGCTAGTGTCGATAAAATTGTGGCCTGACCCATCGCAGGCACGGTCTTTATAACACAAATTGTAGCTAGAGTTGGAAGTTGCTAAGTGTTGTCATTATGAAGCACTGGATGAAAATAATTTGGGCAATTTTTGCTCCATTTTAACTAAAAGTAAGTTTTTCACACATCTCAATGTTTATCATGTCGTATCTCCTGAACTATCTATCATACAAAGATCTAACGTTTCAGTTGAATTAGGTGGCATATGTGGATACTGTCTAGAAAATGTGTTCCAAATAAATTTAGTGGTAAAGTAGTAGCAAATCAAAATATCATGTCTGATGCCGAAATTTTACTGTGTGAACAGCAAAACTGCAGTAAACGTGAACTTTTACCCTTTCATCTTTTTGTGTGAAGTGCCAATGAGAAGTTTCATCAAGGTTTGAAATTGTGTGTTAAGTTTGTTTGAAGTCGCTAAGCAGTCTCATTCTCAAATACTAGACAAATAAAATCAGAGTATTAGTTCACTGTGCACACTGTCTCAAGGCAAACGCAGAGTTTCTAACAATGAGGGTTAGTCAATTATTATCCGCAAAGTAGTTATAAAATGTTATCGTAATCAAATAGGAAACTTAAAAGAACATCATTTTTCAACATAGCCTCCTTGGGTTTCAATGCACTTGGTCCATCGTTGTACAAACCTCCTGATGCCCTCAGAAAAGAAGGTTCTCGGTTGAGTTGTGAGCCAGGAATGCACCGCTTCTTTCACTGCTTCGTCAGAGGCAAATCGATGACACCTTATTGCCTGAGTGGACCAAACAAGTGATACTCAGAAGAGGCAAGATCGGGACTATACGGAGGACGATCCAGTAATTCAAATGTGAGTTTCTGGAGCGTTTCAGCAGTGTGGGCTGCAGTATGCTGACGGGTATTGCCGTGTAACAACACAAAACCTTTCGACAGTAATCCTTCAGCGTTTGCTTCCAACTGCAGGCTTTAGCCTGGCAGTAAGCATCTCACTGTAACGTACACTGTTTATTGTTGTGCGCCTTTCCCTATAATGTTCCAGTACTGGACCTTGTGCATTCCAAAAAACCATAAGCATCAGTTTTCCAGCGGACGGTTGAGTCTTGAACTTTTTCTTGCACGGCGAATTTGGACGTTTCCATTCCGTACCCTGCCATTTACTCTCTGGCTCTTAATGATGGATCCATGTTTCATCAACAGTAATGATCCTGTCTAAGGAGTTGTCCCCTTCGTTACCATGGTGATCCAAATGTTTCTTGCAGATGTCCAAGTGCATTTGTTTATGCAACTGTGTGAGTTGTTTTGGAACCCATCTTGCACAAACTTTACGAAACCCAAGTCTGTTGTGGATGATTTCATAGGCAGAACTGTGGCTAATTTGCAGACGACGTACCACTTCGTCAATAGTTAATGTCTGTCTAAGAGAATCATTTCATGTGAACATTCAATGGTTTCTTCATTTGTGGTGGAAAACGGTCGTCCGGCTCCTCCATCGTGCGTTACACTTGTGCGACCATTTCGGAATTTTTCAATCCATTCGCAGACACTCCGTTGAGGCAAAACACAGTTCCCGTACTGTACCGAAAGTGTTCGATGAATTTCGGCCCCTGATATGCCTTCCGAGCACAAAAAAACAGATCACTGAACGTTGCTCTTCTTTGGTGCAAATAGACAGCAGAGCAGCCAAGAGTAACAGCACGGTGGTGATAACAAAACTAACCTAGCAGCTTGAAAATTGCAAAGATATAACAACAAATAAACAAAGCAAGCATCATCAACAGAAAACGACTGTGCTACCAAAATAAACAAAAATATAACTAAACTGCGGATAATAATTGAGTTACCCTCGTATAACACTTGTCTTATTGTGTTTCTACGTAAGATTATACCCTTTAATGAGTAGATGATTCTAAATTTTTAAATTCAGTCTATAATTATACAAAATATTGAAAGTTCAGTCCGTTATATAGGCAATGTGCAGCAGGATGATGGATTGTGCACCATTTTAGCTGCACTCTAATACAGATAGATTAGCAGTCCTAGAAGAAATGGGTTTGGATAAGAACAATACTAATATCACAAAAGTGACCTTTACAATTACATTTTCGAAAGTTAAATTCGTGGGTGAACTATCGGAAACCTACGAAACAAAAACGGAGGTTTGACAGGGGGTGGGCTCTCACCATTGTTGATCAATTGTGCGCTTGAGAAAAAAGTAGTAAGTGGAACACAAATGTAAAGAGTGGTATAAGACTGGATTGTAAAAACAAGAACCTTAAAGTAAATTGATGGAAGAAGCAAAGGGGCAAGTAATTGAAGTAAAGAAACAAGCAGCTAAAACAGGTCACACCTTAAAGAAAAAGAAATAAGATCATGACAAACATCAAGAACCCACTAAAACACCTCAACAGTCGAGAACAAACGATTGAAATAGTAAAAGAATTTAAATATCTCAGAGAATGGGTTAGTTGGAATGATAGGAAAGCAAAGCAATGGAATACAGAAAAAATAAACTTGAACTGGCCGTCCAACCAACAAAAGATACGTACAGCAAAAAATCCCTTTCATGGAGGCCCAGAGTTACACATTACAAGACGGCGATTAAACCAGAAGGAGCGTATGCACAGGAACACTAAAGAACAACTTCAAATGCCAAATGGAGAAACTTGATATAAAGGAAATAAAAATTTTAAGGAAAATTATAGTACCAAAATTCCAAGATAGTATAAATCAAGATCGTATAAATCAAAAATGAAACACACTACAAGAAAATTGAAAAAAATTCAGATATGGTGCAGAAAAAGGAGGATAAATTTTTATGCGCATCTTCTCAGAATGGACTCTTAACAGATTAATCAAACAAATCATTGACTTTTTCTGTAACAGCAAAACAAAACCAATTTGGTTCAAAGAAACTGAGAAATATGTAGTAGAACTAAAGATTTCAGAAAAATCACTTATCAATTGAATGGCTAAATTAATTACTGAAGATGAAAATATAAGGTTCTGAGACAAATCTACATAAAAACCCAAGCACATGATCTCAGGAGAGAGGAAAAGATGATCGGCAGAAAATGATTGATCCAACATACTCCAAAGATTGTGAAACAGATGAAGAAAAGATAGTGTTTTGTTATAGAGGATCACCTCTTGTCTTTAGTTAAACTGTATGCTCTTTCCATATTAGAAATTCTTACATACACTGCACTTATTTCTAATCCATTCTGCAGTATGTTTTCTCAACCATTTTTATTTTATCTGTTGGTATTGCTATTTATTTTAGTGCATTTAGTTTATTTCAGCTGAAGTTCCAAGACCTGTTCCATTTCTTATTTTACATAAAGAACTGATTTGAGCAATCAATGACCTCTCGGATTGGTGGAAAGAATTTAAAGTTATATTTATGTAAATGGCTTTTAACTGCTTTTAGGAATTTTTGAAATTGTGTTTCATAATACGCAGCTGTCTTCTTTCTTCATTGTAACAATTAATTTTTGATTTTAAAAGCAACAATCAACAATGCATGTTATAAATCCAACCCTTTGTCATAAATTGGAAATATTCCGTCACAGCAAGATGTGTACATAACCTAATCATTCAATCCAGTCTTCAGTATTCAGTCTGAAATATGAGTGAAACAAATCGTATTGACTGTCTACTGCTAAAAACAGTCCCTAAACAGGATTTACATAATGATTATTCCTTTTAGAGCTCAAAGATGATGAGAGTATAAAGTGTAATTGATTGTTACAATAGAGAAACATTACAGTTGTTTATTGTAGAGTGTTAGTACAGTCTCTCCCTGCCTATAAAATGTTCTTTCTAAGGAACTATTCAGTTTCTTGCAAATGTTAGCTTAACTTGTAATTTTTTTTATTTTTTTTTATTTTACCACTGTACTTCCAGAATGGCTCCATTTTTTTCCCCACATGAACCTCTACAGAGTACTCTATTTCCCGCCATGTCTTTGACAACTTCTCTTCTGTCACCATCTGTACAGTATCTCATACCCCAGATAGCACAGTAAGCCAGTTTCAAACTTGTTTCCGGATGTAAAGTTCAAGTATATAAGCTTGATCAAAGCTGGAATATTCAGGCCTGTTAGTTGGATTCAAGCTTGAAACAAACATCAAAGTTGGCAGAGTTCAAGCTATATTTCAAGCTTGACTTATCAAGTTTGGCTCCAGCTGTATCTACACACGTGGAATACAGCCTGGTATTTACAGCTTGTTTTGAGCTACATAATTATTAATCTGAATTTATTGAACCTAATTAATTAAATAAATATCAGAATGCAAAAGGTGTGAGAAAAAAATTATCAAGACATGTATGTTTAAATTTTTCTATTGTCAAAGTGTTTAAAATTGTTTTATTTTAAAATTTAATTATTCTGAAGCCCCTCCGGCCCCAGCACACAGACCAGAGCAGGATCAAATATCGCTGACTTCTGCCGGTATAATGATCCTGTAACAGGTAAAAGAAAATGTTAGCCATACCTAAACATAAAAAATGTAAAAAGTTGAAACTGATCAACCTAAATATAATTTATGCCCCAGATTAGGAAAATAACTTCAAACTCACCGATGTAGTAAGAATCATTAACTAGCATAAATGTCACTGAGTAAGCAGCTGCTTCTGGTGACTTCATTCCAAAGAGTTTAAAAGTAATTTGAAATAAATATTTGCTTGAAATTTTTGAAGTAAAGATGACATTTGGGTAATTTTGCGATGACTTCATGAAGAAGCCACCTATCACTATTTCTAACAGTTTCAGGGCCATTTAATCTGAATTATAAAGAAACTACTGTTTAGAAAAATGTAGACGTTTTATTCTATGCACAATTATTTTTTGGTGAGTAAACCTGAATCAAAATGAAATAAAAGATGAAATCGAAATGAATTTAAGAAATTATCAGTTCAGTGGAACTGAAATGTAAAAGAACAAAAAAAGGCGAGATTTTAAAAAGGTAAAATAACATTAAGTTTTAATTTATTGGTGCCACGTAGTAGAGAGCTAGTTTAAAATGACCTCTTTTTGCTGAACAACTTATAATATGTATTCTTAGCTGGTAATCCATTTCACTTTCATCCAGGCTCAATTTTTCTATGTAAAAGAATATGATATTTCTTTACGTTACGTAATAATATTTAACATTCGTAATATTAGCGTACCACTAGAGAAAAATGCACCAACGTACCTGTAATATATTACATATCCTCTTCAGACCCGGTGTAGCAGCAAGGCAGGAGACGCCACACACTTACCGAACTATTTTCCAGTATAAAACAAACTCCACAACAGTCAACAATCATTAACGCGCGTCACAAAGGTAAAATGGCCGTAAACCTAGCAAAGTCAGTGCAAGGCTTATAAACCCTTGTGGCGCTTCCTGTGGACGTCTATGGAAGCTATGCTGCGCGCGCATCTGCTGTACAGCCTTCCAGGGAAATTACAGGTTATTTCAAGCTTGGGAAAATTATTTTAATTCAAGATAAACTTTTACAGCTTGATGTAAACTGTGTAACAGGTTGATTTTTCAATCTTGAATTTTCAACTGAACCTAAACTCAATATCCACCTTGAAATAAGGTTGAGTGCTAGCTGGGACAGATGGTGTAACAGTTTGCACATCAGAAACTTGTGAACTGAAAGCTTTACCCTTACCTTAACTCATTAAAAACAGTCAAAATGGGTTGTGTGTGATGACTGTGTCGGCCAAGGTGTTGGACCGTCTGTGCTAAACTGTCTGTGTGGAAAGGTTTCACCCGACCAAAACTGGCAAACTAATAGCCCCCAGTGTGGTGGAGCACCATTGCGTTGAAACACTACCCGTTGTTCAAATCACTGCCACTGATGTGCTGTGTGAAGAGTAGAAGAGTGCTCGTAAGAACTTCATGAGTTAAGTTACCATTTGCAACAAACTGCATAGCTCCTAAGAAATATTTTTTTGTTAGCAGGCAAAGACTTAATACTCACCCTGTATTATGCTGTTCTAAAAATGCTAGGCAAGTGACCTTAATTCCATTCAAGTTCCTGCATAGAATAGATGGAAAGTCATCGAGTAAAATAGAAGTAATATCCGGCATTCCCCAACGAACTGTTATAGGCCCTCTGTTGTTCCTGAACTATATTAATGACATAGGAGACAATCTGAGTAGCTGTCTTAAATTGTTTGCAGATGATGCTGTCATTTACCGTCTTCTAAAGTCATCAGATGATCAAAACGACTTGCAAAATGATTTAGATAAGATATCTGTATGGTGTGAAAAGTGGCAGTTGACTCTGAATAAGGAAAAGTTTGAAGTTATTCACATGAGTACTAAAAGAAATCGGCTAAATTTCGATTACACGATAAGTCACACAAATCTGAGGGCTGTAAATTCAACTAAATACTTAGGGACTACAATTACAAATAACCTAAATTGGAACGATCACATAGATAATATTGTGGGTAGAGCAATCCAAAGACTGCGATTCTTTGGGAGAACACTTAGAAGGTGCAACAGGTCTACTAAAGAGACTGCTTACACCACGCTTGCCCGCCCTATTCTGGAGTACTGCTGTGCAGTGTGGGATCCATATCAGGTGAGAGTGACGGATGACATTGAAAAAGTACAAAGAAGGGCAGCTCGTTTTGTACTATTGCGAAGTAGGGGAGATAGTGTCACAGGCACGATACGTGAATTGGAGTGGCAATCATTGAAAGCAAAGGCGATTTTCGTTGCGACAGGATCTTCTCACGGAATTTCAATGAGCAGTTTTCTCCTCCGATTGCGAAAACATTCTGTTGGCACCCACCTACACAGGGAGAAATGATCATCACGATAAAATCGGAGAAATCAGGGCTCGCACAGAAAAATTTAAGTGCTCGTTTTTCCAGCGTGCCGTTTGAGAATGGAACTGTAGAGAGAGCATGAAGGTGATTCATTGAACCCTCTGCCAGGCACTTTATTGTGAATAGCAGAGTAATCATGTAGATGTCGATGTATGTGATGTTTGAACTCCAAATTTTAAGATCTGTGTAATTTTTTCCTAAAATTCAGTTAAACTGTAAATGTGATAACCCATCCACCTGTCTTAGACCTGCTTTTAATTCCAGTGGCTGAGGCTTTCATCCATAAATCTGCCTTCGGAGATTATTAATAATTTTTAATTGGTCAACAAATATCACACTTCATTTATTTCCCTGTGTTTTGGCCATTTACGTATATTAAAGTTACTGCCTTGTCGAGTGTCTGTCACACTGCGGACTCGTCAACTCCAGACGTAGCTGATGTGCCCCGTGGGTCGGTTGCAGGTTTGAGCGGGCTCCCTCGCCCCACCCGCTCCTCCCCCGCCCCCGCGCCTGCGGCGGCCTCGGGCAGAGCGGAGCCTCCGCAGCAGCTCCGGCGCGCCTCGGGCACACTGCACACCTCTTCGAATTGGTCTTCCAGGGTCTCCTTCTTTTCTACACATTTTGTATATAATTGCATTTTTGTTACTCTGTACATTGGGTTTGTTACTGCAGCCCCATTGCAAATCAAAACGAGCACAGATGCTCGAGATTTTTTTAGACAGTGTATTACAGTATTTAAGCTTTTTACAGCGTATTTTAGTGAGCAGATGTGAATGAGCCTTTTTGCTACTTCATGTGGTAGTACTGTGTGTGTGTGTGTGTGTGTGTGTGTGCGTGTGTGTGTGTGTGTGTGTGTGTGTGATGCTTCCGTACTGTAAAAGAGCCCAAAGTGTTTTGTTTTTAATAGTTTATATAAGTTACATAGTGTACAAAGATTGCTGTACTGATACCCTGCAAAAGCAGCATACAGCCATATGAAGTCTTCACAGCTTTGAAAACTTCATCTGGCAACATGGATCGATCTCTCTCTCTCTCTCCCCCCCCCTCTCTCTCTCCCCCCCCTCTCCCTCCCTCTTCCCCCCCTCTCTCTCTCCTCCCCCTCTCTCCCCCCCTCTTCCCCCCCCCTCTCTCTCCTCCCCCTCTCTCCCCCCTCCCCCCTCTCTCTCTCCTCCCCCTCTCTCCCCCCTCCCCCCCCTCTCTCTCCTCCCTCTCTCTCCTCCCCCTCTCCCCCCCTCTCTCTCCCCCTCTCCCCCTCTCTCTCCCCCCTCTCCCTCTCTCTCCCCCCTCTCCCTTTCCCTCTTCCCCCCCTCTCTCTCTCCCCCCCTCTCTTCCTCCCTCTCTCTCCCTCCCTCCCTCCCTCCCTCCCTCCCTCCCCACCCCACCTCAAGAATAAACTACCTATAGAAATACCTCTTTATGAAAAGGAAAATTCACTTCAAAAAAAGTGTAACATTACAGTCTGGCTGAATGGCTGACCAGTACTTAACATTCAGGAGACAACATTTCAAGTACGGCCTATAGACACTTGTCAGGCCTGGTGGTGTAGTGGTAAACAGAGAGGTTGTGGGATTGAAGCCTGACTGAGCCGTGAAAATTTGCAGTCTGCATTTAATCTGGTCTTCACCTGTCAGTGATGTGGACAGTGGCTAAGAGTGATGTGAGGTTCATATTCTCCATTACACTGCAGGTTACCTCTCTTGCGGTTGGGTAACTGGGGTATGTTGTAGACATACAAGTTGCCGGAGTGGTGTCCAACAAGTATTATAAACACTTTTACCAGTACGGAAAAAACTTTACTTCACTTTCAGAACTGTTGGTTCCTCTCTCTCAGGAAGAAGATAGGACAGGCTATGAAAGATTGCAAAGGAGCAGGAGCTCATTCACCACTCAGACCCACTTTTCTGTGTGTACATTGGCAGTACTTGAAATTGCCTCTCCTTGAGGTCAATTCTAGAAGTATCTCTGTTAGTAGCATCACTGAGAATTAGGAGTGTCACCTTTTGTTTCTGGAAACAAATATATCCCACTTAATACTCGTCACTTGTCCAAGTTGAGTTAGCTTGGGGGAGCAGTATTTCATTCTCAATAACAGTTCTCCAGAGAAATTAGCAACCTATAAGTATTACTCAAACATGTATTGAATGTGGTCCTAATAGTATAATCTCTCTCACTATTTTTAATGGTTTGTTCGAATCAGAAACATCAGACTACAAATAAAGAGCAAAAAGAAGCAAGTCAAAGTTATGGGTGTTGAACAGACAAGTAAACTTTCGGCATTTGTATCAGATGCACACAATACAGACAGGTAAATATGTGCAGAGCACTAGTTTAGCCTAGAAGCGAGTGATATCAATTTAAGACTTGAAATGAAAAAGGCTCTAAGTGCCAAAATCGTGAATTTGAGGAAAATGAGTTTTAAGTGTACTGGATAATTAATGTCTATAATTGCACTATTAATATGTTTCATTTGAAAGTTAAAGTAGTATGGATCTAGTTTCCAAAGGAAATTACGAACATTCTATTTTAATAGTATGAAAAACTTACTGAAAATGGAAATTCAATGAAAAACTCTAAGTGGCGTAGCTCAGTACTCGGCAAAAAGGTTGCATTTTCGTGATGCCCCTTACTCATACACCTTTTCTGAAAATAGGGACACCTTCCCAAGCCTCCTGGTCTTAACTACATGAGGCTTAAGTTTATCCAACCAGAGCCACTGTACTTTTGATATGTTTAGATTTGCTGTGTTTGTATTACAATCTGCTGCTTTCTTGAAATCCAACAAGGTAGATGCATTCATGTTACTGATTATAAATGGCTGTATCATGTCTTTTACATCTTCTGGAACAATACATATGGTAATTCAAGAATAAACATTATGTACAGTTATGTGCAGATTAACGATCAGTAATGAGACTTATTTCTTGTGCTAGATGAGATTTTACAGAATGGATTTATTGCTTGAATAATGTATTCATCCCCTCCATTTTTCAGCTTTTCCCTTATTGCAGCCACAGTACCTTCTCCTTTAATTTATCACTTCTTTCCATTCAAACTGTTACAAACACCTGCTGCCTCCACCATTTTATCTAACACTGAGGAGTAAGCGTGTGGAACATAGAGCCTTAAATGTCTTAACAGCAGTGGCTGTTAAACTGCATCCCATCTATTGGTTGCATTTGTTATTACATTTTGTTTGTGGCAGTTTGAGCCTTTTACACATTATTGGGCTTCACATGTCGATCACATTTAACACAAAACTTCAAAATTCCCTGTTATACCACTTAGAGCCTTGTTTATTTCAAGTCTTCAATTGTGTTAGCATCCCAACATTCTGACTAGTGCTACTATACAGACCCTGTGAATACAACGATAGTCCGCAGCTCGTGGTCGTGCGGTAGCGTTCTCGCTTCCCACGCCCGGGTTCCCGGGTTCGATTCCCGGTGGGGTCAGGTATTTTCTCTGCCTCGTGATGACTGGGTGTTGTGTGCTGTCCTTAGGTTAGTTAGGTTTAAGTAGTTCTAAGTTCTAGGGGACTTATGACCATAGATGTTAAGTCCCATAGTGCTCAGAGCCATTTGAACCAATACAACGATAGTTAAAATACCATCAAATGGGGTGATTTCGGTCGGTTTTGTTGTTATTTTGATTGTAACTTTCATATATATATCGTTAAATTAAATTGATTGTAATGGAAGTGGTAGGGTATATGTGTAACAAATAAAATATCACAGAACCAGAAAGTGTATGTGTAGGTATATTTGAGGCAGTTAAATAAAGTGTCCGATGTCACCCCCATGAATTGGGGTGATTTCGGACATGTGTGTTTTTTAAATCTCTGTCCGAAGTTACAGTTATAGAGGGCAAATTTGGACAGTTACTGCCTTTTTTTTGAAATTCTACATTCTTTTTATTTGATTTTGGTGACATTTTACACATTTTAAGGCAGCCCTTTGTTACGAATAAGTGATATGGAATGATATAATGGATTTTATATGTTACACATAAGTTTTTATTTTGCAAGAATTTAAATAAACAGTCTCTTTGTTCACTTCTGCACAAGCTCATTTAATATTTTCGCTTAAGCGAATGGGAAGATCTTCTGACTGTTGTTTGAGGAATAAATGCACCCATTCTTCTCCTGGCAAATTATTATGAAATTTCTTCTCTTTTCGGCTAGATTTATTAAGGTAACCCTTAACTAAATATCTAATATCCAATTTAGTGAAGGGAAATCCCCAATATGCAGCCCTCAAGATACCTTCTTCTTTATTTAGCACTGGCTGTCCTCCCATTTTTTCGGATGTGCTTCCTGCACTTTATTTTGTAGGGTTGATTTAGGTATACCATACAAATCGCATGCTTTTCTGTACGATTATTTACCACCCTGAATATCACGAACAGCTTTATCTAAAAATTCCAGGTCATAATTACACCATACTGTAGCATCTCTCCTGCTCTTATACGTTCTTGGCATAGTCCGAAATCAACCAACACAGTACACAGTTTTACAAAAACCGTCATTATTTTATAACCTTGCACGAGAAACCTTGCTGTTAGCTATTGAGCACGTTGACAATTACGGTTACAATAACTTCCCGCTCGGCCCAACAATAGAAAGTTTCCGCTTTGCGAGAATGCACGGATTTTTAACACTGAGACTGTTCGTCAATTATTCACCTAGTGAAACAATTGACGCAAAATAAAAGTTGTGGAAAGTGATAAATGCAATCTTGTGTTTAAAATAACTGGCACACAGACGTTAAAATAAGTAGCTCTTTGTTTCTATGCAGTAACAAAGAGCAAATAAGCCATACTGTCCGAATTCGCCCCGGTGTCCAAAATCACCCCGTTTGACGGTACCGTTCAGAAGCCAAAACCGTGCACTTTTGGACATGTGCTTTACAGTAATATTCATAAGTTACTGCTATCACAAATTCGTTGAGATTTTGTCATGCAATAGTCAATTGTTCATCAGTAGTCGTGTATTAAGCTTTAGTTGTCACAGTTCAGTAAATTACGCATTTGTTCATTGAAAGCGTTATACTGTATAACACTTCATCGAATAACATCAGATAAAATAGCAAATGCGCTTCTGCATACTTACAAAGCATTGAGTAATAAAGCTGCGACCTATAGGGTCTCAAACTTTGCTCCAATGAGCCAGAGAAGGGCAACACAGAAACTACTGCCAGAAACTGGTTAAAGGCTTTTGTGCTGGATGCATTGTGTTCCAGGAGGCTCTTTTAAATCTTCTGATTAAAACTTGTTAAGCTCACACAGAATTTTGAAGGTTTTATGTGGTTTTGCTTGTAGTTAAAGGAAAAGAGAGAAAGAAACTGGTCACGAAATAATAAAAAAAGACGAAGTGCTACCTAAGCCCACTGCATGACCTGACCAACAGTACTAGAAAGCTGCTTTTCTTAACATCACAAACCACAATTTTGCCAACTTTGCAAGCATATTTTTGGCACTCCCATCACAAGGTATCTGTTCCTGAGACGCTTTGAGATGCATTTCCTTTGCTGTACTTTTACAAAAATTTGCACCCCTGAGCACACTACTCTTTGCTCTGATTTCCCTGAGCTCTGGTAGAGTGTGGCATGGAACCAGAGAGAGTATTGCCCACCTCCTGCCTCTTGTGATTTGTATAGTGTGTCTGCCAGAGTAGAAATGACATACGGAAATAAGAATTGCTCCATTAGGACCCAATGCCACGCTTTTTGTTCCTGTTTTACAACTTTTGCAGATTACCATCCAGTTTTCTAGTACTGGTATATTATTTGTGGCTCTTTTTTGCAACCCACCACGATTGCCTCTCCTGTACCACCCTCTCAGAATAGCACTCGCACTCAGCTTTGTCAGTTATTTGATGTATACAGGGTGTTTCACAGTTCGTATTACAGGTTTCTGCGAGTTGCAGAAGAGACTTAGCAGGTAATGCCTGTACATATCCAGCGATCACAGGCCCTGCAGACCTTGACCTGCTTCCACAAGCTGCCTCCATTCCTTTCTGTCTTCTGATCAGTCTCCAATACCCAGCGCCAGCACGTCCTCCTCCAAGTCACCCGTCCCTCGCCGCCTCGGTCATCCTGTGGGGCGTCTGGTGTTCGGTTTCCACTCGAGTGCTTTCTTTGCCTGTCTTTCTTCTGGCATACGGGCTATATGGTCTGTCTACTGGAGTCTTTTGCTCTTCAGCTTCTGTAGGATTGCTGTTTCTTCTATCAAGAGGTAGAATTGCTCATTCTTCTTCCTCCTCCTCCTCCTCCTCCTCCTCCTCCTCCATTATTCTTTATCTAAGTTGGGTCCCCGTGTCTTCCTCATTGCTCTTCTTTCAAGTATTAATAATTTTTCCATCTCTCATTTAGTCATGCTCCAGATTCCTGAGCACTAAAAGATTGCCGGGCCTATCCATGCATTGTAGATTCTTACCTCAGTGTTTGTTGATCTCTATTTTGAACTCGGCGTTTACCCAAGGGAATACTTGCATTCCATTCCCACTGCTATTCCTTACATAATATCAATTCCTATGCAGTTTTCACTGGTTATCCAATATCCATGTATCTGGACTGCTGAACTCACGTGAATTTCTTCCTGCTCTCGTCTTCTTCCTAATTGCATAAACTCCGTTTTGTGTCTCTGTTCACTTTTAGCCAAACCTTCTGTGTGTAGTTGTCCATTTTCTGGTAAATTTATTTCAACTCGCGGTGTGATTCGCTCAACCTACTACTACGTCATCTCAATATGTGAGACAATCGAAGTTACAATCTGTTTGTACTCCAGTCCACTCCTATTGCCTACATTCCCTTATTACGTTTTCATAATTAGCCCATTTCTGGAATGTACTGTTTGGATGTAAAATAAGTTTGAAGGTCAGATGACTCATATTTCCTGCTTTGCGGTTCACAGAGACCAGAGATGACAATCTCTGACCTGTGCGCTCGACAGTAGCTGCTCCGTGTGGCGAGTTCAGAGCTCGTGATCTTGTGGCTAGTGTTGCTCCCTCTGCATCACGGGGTCCTGGGTTCGATTTCTGGCCGGATTGAGATTTTCTTTGCCAGGGACTGGGTGTTTGTGTTGTCATCGTCATTTCATCATCATCATCATCATCATATGTGACAGTGGCTAGATTGGACTGTGTAAAAATCGGTACTTTCTACGAGCACTGATGACCACGCAGTTGAGTGCCCCATAAATCAAACATAATCATTGTCATCCACATGGCAATGAGGTGTATTTGCTGTGTGTGCTTTGAGACACACAGTCCACAAACCCACCTACCAGTCTCTTGCAGCTGTTGTTACAGTCAGATAAAGATAGTATGTTACGGACTGAGGTGATCCAGAAAATGTTCTCAATGCGGGCATTTTGTGGCTTTTCCTTACATACCAGACTGTGTAGCAGGGGATTTGAAAGTTATCTGAAGGCCACACTTATTTTACATCCAAATGGTATGTTTATGTAGGTAGGTTCATTGTCAAAACTTTATCTGCTAAATTCCCTCTACAGTCCCTAAAATCCTGAAACAGTAAATTTGAAACATACTGTATTTTCTGATCTCTGTGTTCCTGTATAGTTTCTACTCTCCATCACTCCCTCTAGTAGTAAGGAAGTTATTCCTTGCTGTCTTAATGCATGTCCTGCCATCTTGTCCCTTCTCCTTGTCACTGGTTTCCACAAATTCCTTTCCTCAACAGTTCTGTGGAGATCTTCGTCATTTCTTATCATTCCACTTAATTCTCCACATCTTCCACAGTGCCACATCACACTTGATTCAATTTTCTTTTTTTGTGGTTTTCCCACAGTGCGGGATTCGCTTCCATACAATGCTGTGCACCAAATGTACATTCTCAGACATTTATTTCTCTAACTAAGAAGTTTGATGATAGCGATGTCTTTTTGTGAAGATGCTCCATTTGTCTGTATTAATCTGCTTCTTTTGTCCTCACTATTACCTTCATCGTCCATTATTTTGCTTCCGAGCTAGCAGAAATGTTTCACTTCATCTTCTGTTGTCCCAGATTTCCATGTGTAAGCTTATCGGTAATCTCAAGTCCGCCGCTTCTCATTACTTTTGTGTCCCTTTGGTTCTCTCTCTCTGTCTCTCTCTCTCTCTCTCTCTCTCTCTCTCTCTCTCTCTCTCTCTCTCTGTTTCTCCATATTCTGTAATTGGCAAGGTGTCCATTCCATTGGACTGGTACTGCAATTTTTCCACAGATGGCAGCAATGCAATTAGCTGAATCATATTGATATTTTTTCGCCCTGAATTTTAGTCCCACTTCTGGATGTTTGTTTTTTCTTCCCCTTCATTGCATCTTAAATATCTAGTTGAACAGTAGAGGGGAATACAGCATCCGTACCTTACACCCTCATTAATCTGATTACTTCTCTTTTGGTCTTCCATTCTTATCGTTTTCTCCTGATTCTTTCACATTCTGTGTGTGGTAGCTAGAGTTAACACTGCTGTTTGCATTGAATTGCCTTGCACACTTTTCTTGCAGAAAATTGTGTGCCAAGTTACAGAACAAAGCAGTGCTCGAGCGTATGCATTTCGACTACCGGGTAATGGGAATGACCGAGCTATTAGAGCCACAAGAGGGTCAGCCGTGTTCTTCGTTGTAGAACAGGTGGTCTCAGACACGATTGTGGAGCACAAGTGGCTAAAAAAAGTTGGTGGACTCGTACTTGGAAGAGGCGAGGTGCGGGTCCCAGTCTGATTTCCCACATTAAAGTTTTCTTTGCTTTCCCTAAATAAATTGGGGAAAATGGTGACACTGTTCCTTCCACAAGGCTCTTGTGTCTGATCTTTGCAAGTTTTCGACCTCCTTTGACATTTTTAAAGAACACAAAATTCAGAAACTAGTTGCTTTACTATAAACTTTTATAAACAACACATTTCAGAACAGTGCTTTTAAGGTGCAAATAATTCATTATTCGACCAATCTTTGGGGCTACGCAATTGTCGGGAATCTTACTGTGGCACATATGGTGGCTAGCTGCTTTCTGTTGGCATCACTTCACTTAGGTACACCTCCCGCTCCCAGGAGCAACTGGTAAGTTTGTACCTCAGCCGTACTGCTCACATAAGACAGAAATACTGAGAGCTTCCAGAAACTGGTGAACTCCTATTTCACACACTGAGTATATTTTCAATCGCATCAGATTTTTGGCAGTCGTCCTGACACAATAAAAGTACAAACACCCATATTAGCTCAGTGACCTTGTATCACAAGTACACACATTTGCCAGTCTTGTAGCAAGGAGAGCTCCATATATGTCAAACTGATGAATGTTTTGAAAAGGGGGCAGCATTCAACATAGTATTGAGTGAAAGCAGGAGCAAAAACAAAAACGTACATCAAGTTGTCTGATTGTCTCTCAGCTTCAAGTGCAATGAATCACAGTTACCATAACTTTCCCTTCCCATCTAATTTATCCAAAAATGGTCATTTTGATGTTATCACAATGAGATGGTGCGTTTTTATGGTTTGTGACTTATAACACAGCATCTCATTGCAGCAATGGTGACAGCAATATTAAATTCAAGTTTCAAATCCCTTTTGATATGTTGATGAAAGGGTGGTTTGGTCTACGTTTTTTGTAATAAACTTGACACTAACATGTAACTTTGATCTACATTATAATTTTGCAATATGAAAATGCAGTCTGTTCGTCAATTGCACTACATAACAAGTCCCCCGTGACCTCAGACAGATATACATCTACATGTTTGTAACAGTTAGATCGGAACTTTACGTTATAACAGAGTTCATCAAAATCACTTTTATATTAATTTTAAGACATTTATTGCTTTATGAGTTGTTTACTTTTTTCTTTCACCTAGAGAACAATATTTTCTGTTACAAAATGGTATCAGAAGAGGTTGTTAATTGAATGATTTCTTTTGGCTGCAAGGCACAGATCTTACGAGAGTTCGGATGTGTCGACCTTGTGCCAACAGGGCATCAAACACCAATCTTCTACCCCTTGTTGCAATTCGTATCAATCTTCGTCACTCAGTAAATGACACTGTTGAACTGTGGAGTCTCCGCCTTTTCAGCATCCATTTTAACTAGAACAATTTTTGTGATACTATTCCTTTCTTACATTGTTATTGGTAAACAACCAATCTTGAACTGAAATTCCCATCTTTTATTAAGGAACACAAGTACCCTTGAATCTCTAGTATTTTATTTAACTGCACACTGCTTCAGTATTACTTCTGTGTAAGCTACTTTATGGTTAAAGTAGAGATCATGTTTCTGGCACTGTTGTGGAACCTGTCCAGTTTAAGATATTTTCTTAACCTCCCCAACTCGCTCTTGTTGTTAGATTATCCGGTACAATGTAGGAACTCCTAATATTTTGTACACGGTTTAAAACATCAAAGTGAAATTTGGAACAAGTGTTGTGCTGAATCATTAGTTCTCATAAGTTTTTGTTTGTATCAGAACATTTAAGCAACTGTTATTTCTGTTACTGTACAGCTTACATTGTTCTTAAAGATGTTAAAGACGTGTTGAACAGTATCGTGTGTGCACGAGAGAGAGAGAGAGAGAGAGTGAGAGATTGATTTTACATTAGAGTCAGACTTTCAGTCGTTCTAGTGTTGAGGTGTCTTTGAGTCATTTTTGTGTTCAGAATCTTTTGGGCTCAAACAAATGTGTGTATGTGAATGGCCTTGATTGCTCTGAGTGATTAATAAAAGCAATCTACATAGCGTTTTGTGTATACAGTGACTGTCCTCTGTGATTCTTGGTCAACAGTGCCTAACAGGAATAAATTTTGCATCATTCTCCCTCTGGTGTCCAAGACAATGGTCTTATGTAAAAAGTAGAGGAGAAGAAACTGAAAATTACAGTCGGAAGCCTTTTGTTTTGCAATTTTAGCCTCTTCAGACAAAGTATGTCTTTGTTCTCTAATGTTATGTGTATATATTTATATATTTTTTTCTGCATATATTCTAGCAGTACATGTAATACGGACAGTCGAGTGTTACTGTGTGTGTAATGGGTAATGTGCAGTCAGTGGTATCATTCACTCCAGAAGAGCCGAAGAAAAAGGAGATAAAATATATATTAGTGGCAGTGGAAAGTGTGGAATTGAATAAAAACAACCACTGCTTAGTTATAGATATAATAGGCAATAACAGGACTTGCAACAGTCATCCGTGAAAAGTTAAAACTGGACATACGACCTGTGTATGTGCCTAGCATGGACTGTGCAATAGCAGTCACGCCATCTGAGCACACTGGGAATCTGTATTCAGGTCACAGCCCAGCTCATATTTTTAACTTTTCACTGTAGCAAGTACTCTGTAGGCAGTAAGATAATTCATTTTCAGAATTTGTGATTGCTCAACCTTTTAATATTCAGGATTCTTGAAAAATATTGTATATTGCAACTAAGTGGTTGTGTGGGTACCTTTTCAGTTGCTGTCTGCACTTCTGTTGGTGTAATCAGTAGGTAAATGTATCGTGCCCTCCACTGAATGTATTGTATTTCTTACTTAAAAGTTTCTTAAAAATGCAAAAATGGTTGTGTACTTAATGGTATATGCATAGTGAATATTGGCAAGTCTTTTGTACAGTTTGAAATTCAAAAATTGGTGAATGAAGATATCAAGCTCTAACTTGGCACCTCCATTTTCTTTACTTCCCTGTCTGTTGGTTGATACAGAAATGCAAGGGTTGATATTCAACATTGAACATAGATTGCACATGTCAACATCCTATATCATTTTTAGACAGAAGTGTTTGTGTTTCAGCTGTTTCTTTTTTTTTTTTTTTTAAATCATCCTCCTTTGTACACCTAGTTTTAGTTTAATTTTTTGTGGAAAGGAATTCTGCAATGTATGTACTTATTGTTCACTAGATATGTGAAGGATGTGTATTTCACAGTTTTATGTTACTTTAAACTGCACATTGTACTTAAAGATTTCAGTTCGAGATAATAGGCTCAGTGAACATTGGCGACCATTTGGGTACATAAATAAAATGTAACATTAAGCATTGGTAATGTCAGTTCAGTTGTACGTGCAAATACGAACTGTAAGGTCTTGTTCGCTATATGTAAAAAAAAATCATGAAAAATAGCCTCTCGAGAGAGATTGATGAATTAGAGAGAGAGAGAGAGAGAGAGAGAGAGAGAGAGAGAGAAAAGCACGATACCTCTAAAGTGTGCATTTATCCTCTCTGGTACAAGAAATGAAACAAGGGAGAAGGAAACACATTTCCCTCTATATAAGTTATAATTTCTTACCAGCAAAAATGCAAAGAAAACAGCTTGATATTAGGGTCCCCTAGTTTGAACGAGAAAAATATTTTATGAATTTTGTTCAGGGGTTCTGTGCAGCAGCAAGAACAACATTTGTCAACACAGCCCCCGTGTGACACATGGTGTTCTTCTGCATTTTTTCGAATGTCTCCCATCTGTTTCTAATGTTCACCCATTCGGCCTGCGGCTACAATTACTGCTGCCATTTGCAACAGGAGCTGTTTGCTTCATAAAATGCTAAGACACTCCCAGCTCACAGGCCTTGTGTATGTGACAAAATTCTGCTCTACGAAGATAGGTCTCCAACAGCTGCATAGAACCAGTGGAAGAGTGCAAGAAACGCTGCTAGTTAAAGGCATTAGCACTCTCAGTTCTAGTACAGTGACTGCTGGAAATCACTGTCTCTTGAGATCCATATTGTGAGTTAAGGTGTTAAACTATTGCAGCAAGAGAATTATACATAAAAAAGTGGGGACGTTCTCAGTAGAGATGCTGCTGTATCTCTTTGCTGCCTATCTTGTAGTTGGTAGGGCATTTGTGTTTGGAGAGCACAGAGGAACCTACAAACATGCCTGTAGATTTCTCATTACTCACACACGTTTAGCACCTGTGACTTTAGGACTACAGAAGATGTGTACTTAATGGCATATTTATTATGCTGCATATGTTTCTGAGAACCAAAGTCTGATGTAAAGTTTCAGCAGCAGCAAAAGAAGAATAAGTGTTGCCTGCTTATTTTACAAGTGATGTCATTTTCAAACTGTGCAATGTAAGCAAGTCTACTTTCCCCGTGGGGAGACTGATACCACTGCCTGCGTTCTTACCCAGGTGTGAATTATTGGTAGCAAATTCCTGCATATTGTACCCCACATGTATTCATTAATAGCTTTGTTGCAGTCTGTGTTTTTATGCAGATTAGTACTAAGCAGTGGTTTTTTTGCATAATTCTGAACTTAAGAGTATGTGTCACTTTTTACGTTTTCTGTTCACTTAGTTTGCAGTTTTCATGTGTGTGCCTTACAGGAAATGTGATTCCTTATATGCATTTATATAATATATATTGCTACATTATTTGAAATGTAAATTCTTTATATTGCATTGTGCACTTATACTGTGAGCATTTATTACTAAAGATATACAAATATTTATATGAAGCTGCAAATGGGAAGTAAAATATAGTGTTTGATTTTTCGATCCTTCCCTTATTTCCCTCAGTGTTAAAATCATCGTCAGTCACGAATAGCTTATAACTGACAGCTTGATGGTATTGCAGTGCTGTCATCAAATAAGTGGAAAATTTTGAGGCATTGCATTCCATTTCCACGTATGAAGTAAGGATTGAATTATTGAGATTGAATACTTTCATTCATTACGGTATATTTGCCATTGAATTGCTAGAGGTACAAAGAAAATATAGCCTCTTAGGTTTTCAAATCTCATCCAATGCAGTCCCCAACTATCAGCCTTTCTTTCTCATCCTGTACCGTATGTCTCCTCTGACACGCAGTTCTGGGTGACTTTCCCAAAATCTTCCCCTTTTCCTAGACCTCTCCAGTCCTTTTCCATCACCCTTCTTCCTTCCCCTTCAACCTATCTGCCTGAAGAAGGAGCCACTGGCTCCAAAAGCTTGCCAGTCACAAAAGTCTTTTATGTGTGTGTTGTGCCATTACTAGGTGAGTAGATTTTTTATCTATCCAATTAAATAATTAGAGATATAAAGATATATCTAAAAACAAAGATGATGTGACTTACCGAACGAAAGCGCTGGCAGTTTGATACACACACAAACACACACACAAAATTCAAGCTTTCAAAACAAACTGTTGCCTCATCAGGAAAGAGGGAAGGAGATGGAAAGACGAAAGGATGTGGGTTTTAAGGGAGAGGGTAAGGAGTCATTCCAATCCCGGGAGCGGAAAGACTTACCTTAGGGGGAAAAAAGGACGGATATACACTCGCGCGCACACACACACACACATACACACACACACATATATCCATCCACACATATACAGACACAAGCAGTATCTTTGTCTTTAAATATGAAAAGCATTTGATCCAGTACCACACCTATACTTACTGTCAAAAGTTCTATCATATGGGGTATCAAATCAAATTTGTGACTGGACGGAGGACTTTTTGGTAGGAAGGACACAACATGGTATCTTGAATGGAGAGCCATCATCAGATGTAGAAGTAACTTCGGGTGTGCCCCAGGGAAGTGTGTTAGCACCCTGGCTGTCCATGTTCAATATTAATCACCTAGCAGACAACGTGAACAGAAAAAAAACAAGCTTTCTGCAGAGGATGCAATTACTGGTAATGAAGTGCTATCTGATAAAAGCTGCACAAATATTCAGTCGGATATTGATAAGATTTCAAACTTGTGTAGAGATTGGCAACTTGCTGTAAATGTTCAGAAATGGAAAATTTTGCACTTCACAACACAAAAAAACATAGGATCCTATGACCGTAATATCAATGAGTCACTGTTGAAATTGGCCAACTCATCTAAATACTTGGGAGTAACACTTAGTAGGGATATGAAATGGAATGATCTCATAAGTTCGGTCGTGGGTAAAGCAGCTGGTAAACTTCGGTTTACTGGTAGAATATGGGGAACTCCAATCAGTCTACAAAGGATATTGCTTGCAAATCACTTGTGGAACCAGTCGTAGAATATCACTAAAGTGTGTGTGACCCATATCACATAGGACTAACAGGGAATATTGAACGTATATATAGAATGGCAGCATGAATGGTCACAGATTTGTTTCACCTGTGGAAGAGTTGCAGAAATACTAAAGGAACTGAACTGGAATACTCCTCAAGATACACACAAACTAACCATAGAAAGTCTGTTAACAAAGTTTCAAGAACAGGCTTTAAATGATTACTCTAGGGATATACGAGGGTGAGTCAGATGAAAACTTTAAATATTTTTTTAAATATTATTTATTGTGCAGAAGTGGTACAAAGCTGTATCACTTTTCAACATAATCTCCCCCCTGCTCAATGCAAGTCCTCTAGCACTTACAAAGTGCATAAATTCCTTTAGAAAAAAATTCTTTTGGTAGTCCACGCAAACCACTCGTGCACCGCGTGGCGTACCTCTTCATCAGAACGGAACTTCTTTCCTCCCATTGAGTCTTTGAGTGTTCCAAACATATGGAAATCACTTGGGGCAAGGTCTGGTGAGTATGGTGGATGAGGAAGACACTCAAAATGCAGGTCTGTCATTGTTGCTACTGTTGTACGGGTAGTGTGGGGCGTCGCATTGTCATATTGCAAAAGGACACCTGCTGACAGCAATCCACGTCGCTTTGATTTGATTGCAGGCAGCAGATGATTTTTTAGGAGATCTGTGTATGATGCACTGGTGACAGTGGTCCCTCAAGGCACGTAATGCTCCAAAATGACACCTTTTTCGTCCCAAAAGAGAGTCAGCGTGACCTTCCCTGCTGATGGTTCTGTTCGAAACTTCTTTGATTTTGGTGATGAGGAATGGCACCATTCTTTGCTCGCTCTCTTCTTTTCCAGTTGGTGGAAGTGTACCCAAGCTTTGTCCCCAGTAACGATTCTTGCAAGGAAGCCATCACCTTCTCGTTCAAAGCGCCAAAGAAGTTCTTCACGAGCATCGACATGTCGTTCTCTCATTTCAGGAGGCAGCTGCCGTGGCACCCATCTTGCAGACACGTTGTGAAACTGGAGCACATCGTGCACAATGTGGTGTGCTGACCCGTGACTAATCTGTAAACATGCTGCAGTGTCATTCAGTGTCACTCGGGGTTTTCCTTCACTATTGCTTCAACTGCTGCAATGTTCTGTGGAGTCACAACTCGTTGTGCCTGACCTGGATGAGGAGCATCTTACACTGAAGTCACACCATTTGTGAACTTCCTACTCCATTCATAGACTTGCTGCTGTGACAAACATGCATCACTGTACTGAACCTTCATTTGTCGATGAATTTCAATAGGTTTCACACCTTCACCAGGCAAAAACCAAATAACAGAACGCTATTCTACCAAGGTTTTCATTTCACTCACCGTCATATGAAATGGAATGATCACACAGGCTCAGTCATGGGTAAAGCAAGCAATACTGCTTGTACATCAGAGCCATTATCCAGGTGACTCCTAGATATTTTGGATTAGTCGTTTTTACTAATTGTATCCCCTGACGTGTGATATTGAGTTTGTGAGGTGTCTGATTAGGTTTAACACGAAATGGACAAAGTTGTGTTTTAGCAGGATTTGGACGAATTTTATTATTAGAATAGTAGATACTCAGCTCTCTCAATGAATCTGCCAGGTGGGCATCAATGGCTCCTCATCGATGTTAGAAGGAGGCTAGTTTTTGATTACGCAAAGGTTTCTGTTATCTTTACGTAATCAGTATGAATTTGATTATTACCTAAGGAACCTTTAACAATGAACAATAAAAAAAATTGCATTTGCAAATGAAATCATTAATAAATGGGGCAGCTATGAGTTGTATAGAAGATAAGGAGTGGCCTTCTGTCTACAACAAGGATGCCGCAGTATTTTCTACTGTAGTAAAGGCTGTTTGACAATTATAAAAATAATATGACATGGAGGTAAAAAAAATAAAGGAAAAGAATAGAATAAGAAATCTGGTAAACAGTAAATATATTCAAATAATTCTCACAAGCAATTGGGCTTATTATAAACAGTATGACTTACATATGTAATTTTCTAACTGTATGGTGTGATCAGATTTCAGCCTGTCCTGTACTAGCTTCTTGGTTAACGTTTTTTTTGTCACAAATTACAGTCCTTACTTTTCTCCCTCCTTTGAGACAATTCTTGCACCATTCAACACCTTCATAACAATAACTTGCCGGTTTACAGTATAGAACATAAATTACTTGAATGTTATTAATTAATTACTGTTGTCTGCACGCTGGCAAGACCGCTCACTTTTATGGCTTAAAGACGACCTCCTTTACGTTTTCACATTACAAGCAGAAGTACGATAAAATCTGAATATCTACAAAGGTTTTTACTGTCATCTTTTACTTAGATCGAAGTGGAAAGTTCAGTTCAGCTTCTGTTAAAATATTTCTCTGACTGCGCAATCGATGTATTAGCGTCCGCGGTAGATGCGCATCTTTACAGTTACGTATATTGTATAAAACAAATGTCTCTCGAAGAATAGGTCTCATCTCATAAGTTGATCAATTAATATACAGCTAGGTGAATCCCTTTCCAAGTGTACTCACAGCTTTCATACGACAGAAAGCCCAATAATATTACAAGTGCCAAGTGGAGAAATCGGAACATTTCTGACATATTCTTCCGACTGACTTCAGTCGAGGGGTGACAACAGGGGAGACAGAAATATTTGCACGTGTTTGTGGATAATGCCATTGGGCAGAGAATGCCAAGAAAACGGTTTTCTCGTTTTAACGAGGATCATTGCGACATCAGTGACTCTCCATATTCAAATGGTTCAAATTGCTCTGGGCACTATGGGACTTAACGTCTGAAGTCAACAGTCTCCTAGACTTAGAACTACTTAAACCTAACAGACCTAAGGACATCACACACATCCATGCCCGAAGCAGGACTGAAGCGCCTAGAACCGCTCGACCACAACGGCTGGCTCTCTCCACATTCAGGAAGACCTTCAGAGTCTGATGAAAATCGTTTAAATGCATTAATACACAGTGATTCAGATGGCTATATTTGAGAACTGGCAAATGTGATGAATTGTGATCATTCCACCATTGCACGACATTTGCATGCAATAGTAAAGGTTCAAAAATTGAGTGTGCGGATGCCGCATGCCATAAGCCAAAATCACAAAAATCTGCAGGTGGGCCATACGTGTGTGTCTGCTTGCTCCTCACCAATTGTCTTGTGAACAACACTGACCATTCCTATCCTGTACCGTTACTATTGATGAGAAATGTGTGGAGTCTTTAAGCTAACATAAGGAGTAAAAAGGTATGGTTCAGTTCAAACAAAGCAGCAGGTCCTCACAGGAAGATCTGCACCTACCCATAAGAGATAATGTTCTGCATGTGATAGAACAGCAGTGTGGTGTACAACAAATTGATTCCCCAAGGTGTAACCATCATTGCTGACATTGATTGTCAGCAACTGAGATGTCTTGCAGACGTAGTCCAAGAACGACGACAGGAAGGCTGCGTGAAGTGATGCTACTCCACGAAATGCCCACCCACTGTTTGCTAGACCGAGAAAGAACTTTCCACAAGAGCTGAGTTGGGAAGTCACATCGCACTCACCTTATCACTTTAAGTTGTGCCATCAGATTTGCACCCTTTCTCCACTCTATCGAACAGCCTTCAAAGAAGTTCCTTGCCATATGAAAACGCACTCTGAACATGGCTCGACGAGTTCTTCACCTCAAAATCACTTGATTTCTACAGTCATGGAATCGAGAAGTTATCCCAGCTTGGCAGACTGTTGTAAATAGTCAATGAGAATATATTATTGATGGCTAAAGTTTCTGTTATGTGTATCTGTTGTGTTTATTGAGGTTGTGGAAAAACCCAACAAACTTATGCACCAACCCAATAGGCTTTTTTTTTCCAGCCAGCAAGGTCCGTTCGGCAAAACATCGTTATTGAAGGAATCGAGAAAGTTTCCCAATGGTTGTTGAGTGTAAACACTTAATAATTCCCACTCCACTGCGTAGATTACGCGATCGATCTTTGCCACTCCAGTCTCATTAAGAACAACACTACTCAAGTCTTACCTCCATCGTTACTGGACGTATCCCGTTACAGATAATTTTCCTAAGCGGATCACACAGCAGATCCGTGATTAAGGATCTTCTTCACATCACTTGTTCTCTCGAACACTTGGCATGTACAGTTGGTATCGCCAACCATGCAGCTACTGGCAGCACTGGCAGGGTGATAACATGCAGTAACTTTCATTCTGCGTCGTGGTTGCGAATTGTGACTCGAGTTGGAGATTGTAGGCAGTGCATCCTGCCGTTATACGGACACATTTTTCAGCAACATTCATCGCTATAGAAAGGTAAACACTTATTCATTAGTGTCCTTGTTTTTAATACACTTCAGACGTGGCGATGGTACATTTACGTTGTCAAATTTTCGGCATCGATGCCAGTGTGATAAAAAATAGTCTGGTCTCGGTTATTACGCTCTAAAACTATTCCCGAAAATTTTATTTAAATGTTTTGCCTGTCGTAGAAGCCATTTTATTTGTTTATTCGTGTTACGTTGCTCCAGTATACAAGAGAATTGCATGGAAATGGAACGAGTTGTATATGAGAACAGTACTTATACATTGTAATAGACGCAAATTGTAGTATGCTAATAATTTTAAGCTAAGGCGTTCTGTACAGTGAACAGAGGTATAAAACAGTCAAATAATAAACCATAATTATTCCACATTACAAGTTAATGATTTGCTGTAACAAATTTCCGTGATGACGCAGGTTATCGTGTTGCATTACAACGTGGTAATAGTAAATATTTCAAGTACAATGCGTCATATTTAAATTAGAAATGTTTACATTGTAGAATCCATTAAGAGAGTAAAAAGAGTTTCCCAGAAGATAACCTTCAATTTACTTTTAAATTGTGGCATTACGCTGGTAAGATTTTTATGTCCGATGAGAGTGCCTTAAAACACCTTTAGGCTTAAGTAGTGTACCCACATTTGTACTAGGCTCAAGTTTTTCTATCAACATGCAAGCCTTTGCCTTTATTGCGATAATATCTGCTGCTTCCTGTAACTTAAGGCGTGTCCACCAGGAAGTGATTTCCACCGGAAGTCGACTTCGCGTCCGTGACAGCTAACAGCGCTGCTGCCAGCTTTCCGCCGCTACCGGCGAAGACAAATGCCTGTCGGTTGCGACAAGGTCGTTGCCATAGAGACGCAGTCGCGTCAAGTTTCGGAAGTTAACGCCCGCTAGTCGCAACGCCAAGTTAATTTTACGAACTTTCTGCAAGTCTTTCAGTATTGTTTTCAGCTTTCTAAGAGAGTCGCTTCATGAGATAGGCAAATGGAAGTTTGCAATATCACGCAAAAAATTAAGAGCAACTGCTATCGCTGTAGCGTTGTTCTTATTAAATTAAAATCGAGACAAAAAAAACAGTGAAAAAGAAGTTTTTGAGCCAAGAAATGCATACAAATCCAAGTTTTCAAGAAACAGTGTAATAATTGCTTGCCCATATGGAGTTAGCAATTTGTGATTTTTTTTTCTTTTTTTTCCCCCCTCTCCATTCTTCGACCTCAGTAGGCTCAAAATCTGCCACTATGTTTTCTAAGTGCGCCCTGCTATGTAACCGTATTTTTCAAATCTACGTGTTTCGTGTCCCATCAGTACAGGAAAGTTATCCACTTTCTAAATTAGCAGTTGCTTTGTTTTATTGGCCCACATGTACCGGATTTGCTAAATTTTTGTTAGA
Organism: Schistocerca serialis cubense; assembly: GCF_023864345.2. Taxonomy (NCBI): domain Eukaryota; kingdom Metazoa; phylum Arthropoda; class Insecta; order Orthoptera; family Acrididae; genus Schistocerca; species Schistocerca serialis. The sequence continues at coordinate 204,593,068 of NC_064648.1, read as the reverse complement.
CGTTTTCGTAGCAGTACTGAGCACACAATATTTACACAAGTGTGGGAAACATGTATTGTAACTGAAAAATAAATAATGCAAGAAAATTGGGAATAAATATATTAAAGTTCGACCATTCACGATATGTACAAACATTTTGTGACGTTTATTAATGAGTAACGCCTCGGGATAGTTAAGAGAGAACTTTTGGGACTAAAGATTTTTCTTCTGTGCAGATGTCAAGTTAAGACAAACTCCAGTAATTAATTGCCAAATGAAACAGATGGTCAAGTCTACTTAGATGTTACAAACCCCCTCTTGGCTTTAGCAATAGAGATCACACTGAGAGTGACCTGTTTTTTTGGTAAAATACCATAAGCCACTTTTAAAATGAAACATTTATTTTAAACCTCAAAAGTTATAAAGTATTGAAAAGCCAATAAAAGTACACGTTCAGTGTACAGGGTTATTTCCATTGCATGCTGCTGTTGGTAATGGTTGACAGGATGAATGATGGGAAGTGAAAGACGAAGCACAAGTCGTCTGTTGGTACAGTCAATTGGAATAATTTTGTATCACTGTTCTCCGTATTTTGAAAATACTAGACAAAAGATGAGTTGCACATCACAATAGATGTTGTAACATTGCGTATCTGTATCAATTGAGTGCTTAGGAAACTGAAAATGCACACTGTCACCTATTAGAGTGAAATTTCTGTTTTAATACTGGTACAAAGTTACACTGTTATTTGGGGTAACTTTAGACTAGTCTTAAAAAAACATAGTATTTTTCCTGTATCTAACGCTCTGGGTCAATTTAGATAATGCCAGAAGTAAATCAAGTGCTAATAAGAAGTAAAAACAAATTATGTTATTCAGTATTACAGGTTTACTTTGAAATATCAATATATTTGTATGTACCTGGCATTGTTCAACTTAAATCACTGTTTCCAGAAGCTCTCTTCACAGCCGGTGCAATTCAAGCATATCACAAGCTTGAGCGATTGTAAACAGGAGGAATAGAACTGAAATACTAACAATAAAACACAGAGGTAATAAAGCTGTTTCTTTTGGTACAAAATAATGCAGGTAGATGGAGCGTCCAGGTCTTCAAAAATCTCCTACTTCATTTCTGCGTGAAAAGTCTGCTCCGAAATCTTGCAGCCGTCTAGGAGTCACTAATTTATAAAAATCAGAATCATCTTGATACTGAATGCAATTTATTTTACGTTACTACTTCCATCCTACGAATTTCATAACAACATCCACAATATGTCTACACATTAATAAGTTTTTTCGTCTTAATCATATCAAGACTAGCTAATAAGTTTTTTACGTCTGCATTAAGCTTCCGCTCTCGAGAGACAATAGACGGATAGGAAAAAAAAAGAGTTACAATTTTAGTATTTTCTCTGCCGTCGAGCGCTCATACCACTGCGACGGTATAATTTATATCTGAGGGAACGAGTGTAGCGCGGCGAAATTCAAAGTCCCGCTACACTCGCCACCATCTTAATTCTCTGACAGTGACTTCAGCTTGAATCTGTCATTTTAATAAACATTGGTAACTTTTAATTTGATCTTTGTGTTGCAAAAGCTACTTTACCTTGAAACTGGAAAAATTGTCTCTAAGAACATCAAAGTATCAGTAAGCCTGCAAATAAATTTCTTTATTGGTCAGCAAACATCTGCATAAACTAATTCACCTGGTACAGTGGTTTTGTGCACTCTTTCATCAAATGCCAGCCGATTGCACCCCTTACAGAAGCTGCTGTCAATTGTCTCTACTTACCAGTTTTTTATCCTGTCTCTGTAAGGTATCATCTGTTTCAGTGACTACCCGAGTCTTTTTTATTATTATATGAACAATCCTCACAGCCAAATGGTAAAACTCATTTTCACTGCTGAATGCAACAACAGAAACTAAAATATAATTTATGAAAGATGCCCATGATTTACCATATTTTTTAAATGTTCAGTCTACATCCTACCACAAGAACTCCTTACCAACATTGAGACCTCTACGCAGCATATTGCAAAGCACACATTGCTGTCTGTGGTGGTCAAAGACCGTATTAAGAACCATGTTCTGTCTTTTGTAATGTCCAGGGGACCATCATAAATCACAGTAACTTCAGTGTAATTATTATTTTTGAATAAAATGGTTATTTCTATTTGTCTCATTGCATATTTCTGTCAGTTGTCTTCTATATATGGTCCAAGTTTCATTGAGCTATTCTACCGTATCTTCCTTCGCCGTCGGCGTTGTCGTGGTTACCGTGAGACACCGTTATACCAAGAGAAAAGGCGCGTCGATCTTAGAGCATGAGATATGATGACCTTAAGCCATAGACAACACACAACGGTCACGGTAGCACCTGATCCCAGAACAGCTGCAGTAGTTAAGATCTACGAATTATCCCCTCTTGACCAGGTCCCCAAAACTTAACTCGTAACGAGATCCCTTCAAAGCAAATTGTCATAACGATCATCTATAAAGGCTTCGTACAACGAGAAGAAGTGTTACAATTTATGGAATAATAACAGATACGACCAAACTGTCTTGTCTCTTCTGCTAAAGCAGAACATAACTTCGTTCACAGTTTCATTTCGCATTCACCACTCATTCACCGAAACCCTTTGATGAACAGTTTTGGTTGCATAACACCAACAGTCAATGATAATGATACAGCTTTTCCCCTTTTTATAAATTGAAGCCCGCTATCCGTGATATAATAAAAAAAAAAACCGGTCTCAATACCGCGTGCCTCGTGAGACGCGAATAGACTTATCCTGGAATTGACTGCACTGTAGGTGTACTCAATTTAATGACCACACTTCACTGTCCGCTATTTCGCGTAACTGAATGTCCATTTGTTAGTCTGATTATACACTGTAGCTATTTAAAATTCGCCCCTATATTTTTCATAACGCACAATTAGCACTTCGTTACTTATTTTCTTTTTTTTTTCTTCTAAGAGTAAACGAAAAAAAAAAGACGCCGTATCATCAGCTTAGTCGATATAAAGCAAAACACCTTAATATGCTCAATTTTACCTCTTCTTATAGGATCGGCTACCTTACTCATTAATTTATTACATATTATTTCCAATAATGCTAAACAGGTATCGCCGTTATATTTTAATTGTATTCAAAAGCATGTTACTACTATTATGACCGACCAAATCATAACAAATCACGCGGCGTGCGTTTTTAACGATAACTTTACGCTATTCAAGTTCCGTTACAGCTGTCTTGACTCGTAATGTTACACGGCCCCCCAGACTGTGATGTCTTGAAGAGGGTTCCAGACAGAACAGGCTTATTTTTTTTGTGTACTGTGACAGGAGAGGGTATTTGTTTCGGCGAATACACTCACTCTCAGATTCACTCAACAAGTCAGTACATACATTCTACAATATTTAAGTTGAGTTAATGGGCCTAGACAAAATGCCCTTAACTAAATTCCACATTTGTTTATAGGTTGTCTTAGAAACACTTCGCTCTAATCACTTCATATTCACACCACATTTTTTTTTTCTTGGATGTAGCCCTCAGTTCTTCAACCGACTGTGCAAGGCAGGGATCACAGCCGGGTTCGACGATTGGCATCCTAGGCCAAAACCCTTATCAGGCCACTTGTTTAACCAGAGAGGATTTGGTCCTTTTCTTTTCCTCTTAATTCCACTTTTAAATCATCCATCCTCGCTGTTCGGTGAGAGGATAAATCGTATTTCAGCGTCATCATTGTTGCTGATACCAAGAAGGTATCTCATGGAAATCGTCGGTATATTCTTTAATTTTCTTTGTAAGTTAGTATAAGTACGTATTTATCCATTGGTGCTTTTATTTAGTCCACTGAGTGTAATCTTGGTATCATTCAGTGTTTCTTGAATCTATATTTTGCTCATTATTGATAATACTTCTTCAGGTCTATGTGAGGGAACAAGCCTTTAATTACATCAGTATCACAATCTGCCAGGAGGTAGCTCCCTTCATGAGGTATTTTCATTATTTTATATGGACCTGTATATAAATATTGCCATTTCTTATTCAGTCATTTCCTGGTTGATGCTTTTGGGTGATTTCTCAATAAAATTTCTTCCCCTACATCATATGTGACTACTTTCTTCACATTTTTCTCAATTGTGCTTGATGCTTCAGGTTTTCATAGACCTTCTTCACCATATCTTCTTTCTTGGTAATCTTTTGTTCTACCGCAGGTAATTTCTTCATCCATTCTGGCACAATACTTTCACCAAATACTATTTGGTTAGGTGAATAACCTGTTGATAAGTGTGGTAAGTCATTATACACTTTCTCAAATTCATAAATCCAAATCGATCCATTTATAATGTTGTTTGGGTATGTACGTCCGTAAAAATCGGTTCAACTCTCGGAAGATTCTTTCAACCGGATTTCCACAAGGGTAAAATCTTGAGATGTAAATGTGCTGGATTCCTTGTTCTTTCATAGTGTCTCTCCATACTTTGCTTGTATAATAAGCAGCGTTGTCTGTCAAGATCATTATAGGTTTGCCAAGCTCAGTTATATAGTTGTTGATAAATTTGCATAACATGGGTCGAACGTGGAGATTTTTCAAAGGATATAATTTCACATATTTTGAAAAGAGATCATAGAAAGCCAATACATATTTGAACCGTCCACGTGTCATGGGACATGGCCCACAGACGTCACATGACACCAACATTAAAAGTTGTTGTGGGATGATAGGATGTAATTCTATCTTCCGACAATAGTTTATGGGTTTCGCCTTCTGACATATTTTGCACTTCTTAATAATATTTGTAGCTATACGTCCCAAATTTGGATGATAGCAGTATTGTGCTATTTTGGCTGTACATTTAGCGGCACCAAAATGACCCCACTTCAAGTGAGTGTACCATACTAGTGATTCTAAATATTTATTTGGAACACAAACTTTCCAAACATCTTCTTCATCCTTCCTCCGATACAATATTCCGGATTTTAATTGATACTGTTCTTGAGAGTGACTTAGCGTTTTGCTTTCAACAGCATGCCTAATGGCTTTCCACAACTTATCATCTTCTTGCAGTTGTGGAAGACTTCGAGATAGCTGTGAAATCTGCCTCTCACAATATTGCCGTGATAAATTCATGATTTTAAAGTCAATAGTCCGTTCTTCACACTCGTCAGCATTCTTTCTTTTCGGTAATCTTGAAAGAGCATCGGCTGTGATGTTGTCTTTCCCTCTGATGTATTTGAGCGTAATATCATATTCTTGCAGTAGCAAGGCCCACCGGGTTAAACGTGAATGGAACATCCTTCCTGTTAAAATAAAAGATAAAGCTTTGTGGTCGCAGAATACAATGATCTTCTTTCCATATACAAAATAGCGAAACTTTCAAAGTGACCAGGCCACGGCCAGTACTTCCAATTCAGTAGTACAATATGCACGTTCACAGCTAGAGAGTGTTCTGCTGGCAAACCCAATTATCTTGATGGTACTGATATCTTCTGGATTGTCCATCTGGAAAAGAGTGGCACCCAATTCTGTTTCAGAAGCATCAGCAGCAATATAAAAATCTTGATCAAGTCTCGGATGATGTAACAGTGGAGCATTAGTCAAAGCATTGCGGATGTTATCAAAAGCTTGCGTGCATTCGGAATTCCACTCCCACATGACATTTTTTCTTAACAGCCGTAACAAACAGTCTTGGCTTCCTAACTGATTGGGTAAAAATCGTCGAAAAAATGAAACTAAGCCGATAAATGACTTTAATTCCTTTCTATTCTTTGGATAAGCACATCTGTTAATCGCATCCATCTTTTTAGGATTTGGTTTTATCCCTTCAGGAGTGATTATATGTCCAAGAAATTTCAATTGGTTATGAGCAAACTTGGATTTGCTCAAATTTACAGTAACTCCGTATTCCAAAAATTTCGCAAAAACTCTTCTTAATAAGTCCAAATGTTCCTCCCAAGTTTCAGAAGCAATTAGCAAATCATCCACATATAAAGTAACTTCATTCAAAAGGTCTCTGCCCAGTACGGTATCTAATGCCGATATGAAAACACCACCACTTATTTTCAGCCCAAATGGCATGACAGTAAACTGGTAACTTCGGCCCAGAAAGACGAATGCAGTATATTTTCTAGATTCTTTCGATATTCTAGTTTGCCAATATGAACTACGCATATCCAAAGAAGTTAAGAAGCGGGCACCATAAAACTTTTGTACTAACTCTTCTAGGTTCTCCGGTCGCGTTTGTACAGGTATAATGATCTTATTGATCTCTCTGGCATCCAACACCAATCTGATGTCACCATTGGGTGTAATTACCGCCACAAGAGGATTACAATATTCAGAATCTGAGGGCTCAATAATACCCCATTCTAACATTTTATTGATTTCATTTCTGACTACTTCTTTCTTTGTCCATGGGATAGAATAGGAAGTACGACAAAAGGGTTTATGTGCGTACGTCTTTATATGGTATTCAAAGTCTTTTATTATACCCGGACGTTTACTAAAAATTGACTTATATGCTTCCAACAAGTAGTACAGTTCATCCCTTTGGATAACAGATAAATATTCTGATTCTAACACCTTTTTCTGCAATGACATTTTATCCATCATTTCTTCAGAACATTCAATAAGGCATATATCATACACATTTTCATCATCAATACTGACATATTTTACCATTAGATTCATACACAATTGATTTGGAATTACTCGGCCCTTTCTCAGGGTGGCTGTCAAAACATTACCATTGGAATTAAATATACATTCACCTTTCTCTAAATTAATGATTGCACCGGTCTCACATAAAAAATCCAAACCCCAGATACATGGTACTGTCATTTTAGGAACAACCAGGAATGTACTTTCTATTTGAGCCCCCTGTATTGTAACGTCAACACGTACCTGTTTCACAACTTTTTGCATTTTTGCGCTGAACGCGCCAGACACGGTACATCCTGTGATAGGAAAAGTGGGCATTTTTACCCCTCGGCTTATCTGTTTTAAACAGTCCAACGTCATGACACTAATAGTTGCTCCAGTATCAATTAATATTTCAACATCAACATTATTTATACTTGTTGGAATTATTGCCTGTAAAATTTGTCCACATTTATTAGAAACTTCAGGTTTTTCTTCAATTAATTCATTCCTTATATCCTGATCATTATTGTACCTTAATACTCTCAGTTCAAATTGATGCCTGCCTTCCTTCTCCTTTCCAGTCATCCTAGGAAGGCATTTGGTGACTGGTATTAGTTTAATCTATCTCGTTGAGTCATCGGTGTGGGTTCATGAACTTCCACAATCCGTACAGTATGATCCGAGTTATGGTATTCACCCCGTTGCACATTGGAGGCTCCTTCGCCCATTGGTATAACTCCTTGTGCTGGATGAGGACTCGAGGCATTTGTTTCATCCTGTCGATGAACATTTTGCTTCGAATTATCTTCCCAAGGTCGAATGCAATTAGGTTCATCACTTGGGTACCTGTTACTCTTATTACTATCACTACTATGCACATTCGCGTCACCACATCGAGGTTTACCTCTAGTACAGTAAGTATCTCTTCTATATTTATTATAATCATTGTTTTTATTGCAACCATAGGATGAAGATTGTCCACGCTCCTGTGATGCGGGTTTGACCTGGTTTTCGGTATTATTGTTATCATACGTTAAATTATTATTGTAATTATTCGTATTACTATGAGTGTGAGTCTACATTTGATTACTACTCATTTGTCTTGCGTCTTCCATAATCATATCTATAGAGTCAATCACTGACAAGAATTGTTCTACGTCGTGGTCAGGAACATTTATTAACTTTTCACGTATATTTATGGGCAACCTTCCCTTCAAAATTCTGATCACTTCCTTGTGAGAGATTGGATCACTCCAATAACGTGTCTTATTTATGTACTTTTCAAAATATTGCCTTAAAGTACTCCTTTTACTGTTAAAATACTCAGGTTGGTAAACCTCTTTTCTTAATTTCTCTTGTTTACTCGACGACCAGTATTTAGTCAAAAAAAGTTGTTCAAACTCAGCGCAAGTATGGCAACTTTCACTTACTTCAGCGGCCCATAATGCGGCTTCTCCGGTAATTTTGGATACTATAAATTGAAGTCGGTCGTGTTCTGACCAGCTACGCGGAAATATTCTTTTGAAGTTATTGATAAAGATTTTCGGATGCAGGTTGTTCTTTTCAGTGGAGAATGTTGGGAATTGTCTACTTTTAAAAATGCTGTTCTCCACCTTTAAAGAAGAGAAATATCCTCGCTGACCAAAAGAATCATCATCTTTACCAACCGAATCATCAACTTCCCAATGCAATTTTTCACCACAATTGTACTTCGTATTATCACATGTTCGGTAGTTTTTCGACCTATTCTCCGATTGTTCGTCCTCTGTCAACAAATTTTGTGATGACTTTCGTTCTAACTCCGCCAATTTATGATTGGTTTCCTTTTGCCATTTAGGTAACTCATCAACTATTTTCTCTTTTATTTTCTGAATTTCGCTAGTGAAGAGCTTAATTAATTCATCATTTCTACTTAGGTGCTCATTGATATTTTCATATGGCTGGGATCCAATAGTAGTCTTAACCTTGTCTACAATTTCATTTCTTTTTATTTCTATCCATTCAGATAGATCTTCGTCAAGTCTTTTAGTTTGGTCTACTAAATACTTGTCAATCCCCTTACGAGCATCAGACTCAAACTCGACTATTTGTTTCGAAAGCTCTTCTATCTGTGCGCTAGCATTGAAACAGCTGCTTTCACACTTAACCATCCTATTGGACATGCCATCATAACTCTTCGAAACTACCTCATATTTCTTTTCTACGTCATGAAGTTTTCCCATTAAATTATTATATTGCCTTTCTAAGGTGTTAGAAAACTCTACATCTAGTTCTCCAAATTTCGCATTTAATTGAGTCTCCCAGTCCGCCTTTAATTCTTTCTTAGTATTTTCCAGTTTATAATCAAAGATGTTCAGTTTGCTTTCCAAAGAATCCATTTTAACTTCTAATGAACCAAATTTGGCCTCAAATTTTTCATTTAACTTTTGATTGTCCTCTTTTAATTGCTTATTATCTTTTTCTAGTGAACCAAGTCTTCCATTCATTACACCCATTTGAGTATTTATTGATACCAGCATATCAAACATTTTTTGATTAATATTTCCATTTTGAGGATAAACTTGCTGATCTACTTCCGAAACCTCAAGATCTTTATGTTCTCCCACGCTGCTTACCTTACTTATCATTGTATTTGAATCTCCTAACGGCTCTAAATCAATAACTGTATTATTATCTGTACATGTCTCCTGTCCCGCATTGAGCTCGTGGGATACATCATCCCTTTCCTCTTCACTTTCCTCTCTCTCTCTACTCATTACTCTGCTCAACTGCACATTATCATGTATTCTTTTCGTTCGTTTTGACATGATTATTCACTACCAAGACATACACTTATTTTCACTATGTATTTATATATATATTTATCTACCGAAATCACAAGTCTCAACTTCCCTTTTTTTTATAATTATACAGTTATTTTAATCATACCTGGTAGTATCGCTCACTTTTAGCGATTATTGAAGAACACCTCTTTCATTGGACAGACTCACTGGCTGCTACAATATTTTCCTACTCTAGGGTTCGTGAATCCGGATGACACTCGACTCGATGCAGCAATCCTCTTCGATTGAGCCGCACGTTGGGCGCCACTTCTACCGTATCTTCCTTCGCCGTCGGCGTTGTCGTGGTTACCGTGAGACACCGTTATACCAAGAGGAAAGGCGCGTCGATCTTAGAGCATGAGATATGATGACCTTAAGCCATAGGCAACACACAACGGTCACGGTAGCACCTGATCCCAGAACAGCTGCAGTAGTTGAGATCTACGAATTATCCCCTCTTGACCAGGTCCCCAAAACTTAACTCGTAACGAGATCCCTTCAAAGCAAATTGTCATAACGATCGTCTATAAAGGCTTCGTACAACGAGAAGAAGTGTTACAATTTATGGAATAATAACAGATACGACCAAACTGTCTTGTCTCTTCTGCTAAAGCAGAACATAACTTCGTTCACAGTTTCATTTCGCATTCACCACTCATTCACCGAAACCCTTTGATGAACAGTTTTGGTTGCATAACACCAACAGTCAATGATAATGATACAGCTTTTCCCCTTTTTATAAATTGAAGCCCGCTATCCGTGATATAATTAAAAAAAAAAACCAGTCTCAATACCGCGTGCCTCGTGAGACGCGAATAGACTTATCCTGGAATTGACTGCCCTGTAGGTGTACTCAATTTAATGACCACACTTCACTGTCCGCTATTTCGCGTAACTGAATGTCCATTTGTTAGTCTGATTATACACTGTAGCTATTTAAAATTCGCCCCTATATTTTTCATAACGCACAATTAGCACTTCGTTACTTATTTTCTTTTTTTTTTTTCTTCTAAGAGTAAACGAAAAAAAAAGACGCCGTATCATCAGCTTAGTCGATATAAAGCAAAACACCTTAATATGCTCAATTTTACCTCTTCTTATAGGATCGGCTACCTTACTCATTAATTTATTACATATTATTTCCAATAATGCTAAACAGGTATCGCCGTTATATTTTAATTGTATTCAAAAGCATGTTACTACTATTATGACCGACCAAATCATAACAAATCGCGCGGCGTGCGTTTTTAATGATAACTTTACGCTATTCAAGTTCCGTTAGAGCTGTCTTGACTCGTAATGTTACACTATGTTACATGGCAATGACACATTGAGCAAAAGTCATTCCTGTGTGTAATTTTGCACGGGAGTGTCTTTGTTGTATTTATTTAAACTAGTGTACTTACATTTTTGAATCAGTTAACTGATGTTATCAAGTGCAGTGAAGTATATGGTCACAATACCAGGACAAAATGTAACTACTTCCAGCACAGAACAAAATTAAAAACGACAGATCATAGCATGTACATCAGTGGTTTGATTTGGTTCATCAAATTCTTGAAGGACATGCAAGAGGGTTGGTTTTATACAAAATTAAAATCTTGTGTGATAGAAAAAAAATTTATATTCATTCAGTGAATTTTATGACACTGCTTGTGATATGATGCAATAGTGTAACAGCTGTAAAGTAATAAATTATAAAGGGGATACAAGATGCAACAGTTTTAGTGAGTAACGTATTTTGCAAGTGTAATTTTTGTAGCACTGTTGTTTCTGGTGTTTGAAAAAGCCATAATTTTGATAGCTCTGTACAAAGAAAATATCAATAAATTTAGTGTGTATTGGTCAGATTTCTTGGCAGTGGCACTTGTTTCTTTTCACAGATATCAGGTGATGTGAGCTTTGTCCTTTCAGAGATTTGTCATATTTTTTATTAATTGTGGAAAACTCAGAGGAACCTTTTCATCACCTAGCCCATTCATATGCAGCCCATACAGACTGAAATGGGACTTATTTAATGTCTCAGCTGCAGTATTAAAAGCTGTCATGCATTTGTTCCTATTGAAGTTCACAGAGACAAGTATACTATTAAATAAAGTAATACTAGGATTTAGCTCTCGTTTGTCATGCCTGTTGAGTTGGGTACTAAGTATTACACTTGTCATACATTTGATTGAGGAAAGTATTGCAGTTTCTCTGTTTGTAAGACTAATATAGTATAACTTCCAGAATGAGATTTTCACTCTGCAGCGGAGTGTGCGCTGATACGAAACTTCATGGCAGATTAAAACTGTATGCCAGACAAAGACGCGAACTCGGGACCTTTGCTTTTCACGGGCAAGTGCTCCACTAACTAAGCTACCCAAGCACGACTCATGCCCCGTCCTTACAGCTTTACTTCTGCCAGTACCTCGTCTCCTACTTTCCAAACTTTACAGAAGCTCTCCTGCGAACTTTGCAGAAGAGCTTCTGTAAAGTTTGGAAAGTAGGAGACGAGGTACTGGCAGAAGTAAAGCTGTAAGGACGGGGACTGGCTGAAGTGGCCGAGCGGTTCTAGACGCTACAGTCTGGAACCGCGCGACCGCTACGGTCGTAGGTTCGAATCCTACCTCGGGCATGGATGTGTGTGATGTACTTAGGTTAGTTAGGTTTAAGTCGTTCTGAATTCTAGGGGACTGATGACCTCAAAAGTTAAGACCCATAGTGCTCAGAGCCATTTTTGAGGACGGGGCGTGAGTCGTGCTTGGGTAGCTCAGTTGGTAGAGCACCTGCCCGCGAAAGGCAAAGGTCTGCAGTTCAAGTCTCGGTATGGCGCACAGTTTTAATCTGTTCATAGTGTAACTTGTTTCAGTCACAGGTGTATAATTTAGTAGAAATCTTTAGCAGACTTGTTTATGTCTGCAGCTGTATCTCTATTAAAAGTGTCATTCTGTGCTGTATTGGTTAGGAACTGGCTTGCAACAAACTTTTTTTTGAAGCGATGAACCTGTTGAGCCGTGTTCAGAGCGCATTTTCATGTGGAAAGGAAGTTCCTTGAAGGTTTTTGATGTGTTGTTGTTGTGGTCTTCAGTCCTGAGACTGGTTTGATACAGCTCTCCATGCTACTCTATCCTGTGCAAGCTTCTTCATCTTCCAGTACTTACTGCATCCAATGTCCTTCTTAATCTGCTTAGTGTATTCATCTCTTGGTCTCCCTCTACGATTTTTACCCTCCACGCTGCCCTCCAATACTAAATTGGTGATCCCTTGATGCCTCAGAACATGTCCTACCAACCGATCCCTTCTTCTAGTCAAGTTGTGCCACAATGTTCTCTTCTCCCCAATCCTATTCAATACCTCCTCATTAGTTACGTGATCTACCCACCTTATCTTCAGCATTCACCACATTTCAGCTTCTATTCTCTTCTCTTCTTGTCCACACTAGTTATCGTCCATGTTTCACTTCCATACATGGCTACACTCCATACAAATACTTTCAGAAACGACTTCCTGACACTTAAATCTATACTCGATGTTAACGAATTTCTCTTCTTCAGAAACGATTTCCTTGCCATTGCCAGTCTACATTTTATATCCTCTCTACTTCGACCATCATCAGTTATTTTACTCCCTAAATAGCAAAACTCCTTTACTACTTTAAGTGTCTCATTTCCTAATCTAATTCCCTCAGCATCACCCGATTTAATTTGACTACATTCCATTATCCTGGTTTTGCTTTTGTTGATGTTCATCTTATATCCTCCTTTCAAGACACTGTCCATTCCGTTCAACTGCTCTTCCAAGTCCTTTGCTGTCTCTGACAGAATTACAATGTCATCGGCGAACCTCAAAGTTTTTATTTCTTCTCCTTGGATTTTAATACCAACTCTGAATTTTTCTTTTGTTTCCTTCACTGCTTGCTCAATATACAGATTGATTAGCATCAGGGAGAGGCTACAACCCTGCCTCACTCCCTTCCCAACCACTGCTTCCCTTTCATGTCCTCGACTCTTATAACTGCCATCTGCTTTCTGAACAAATTGTAAATAGCCTTTCGCTCCCTGTGTTTTACCCCTGCCACCTTCAGAATTTGAAAGAGAGTATTCCAGTCAGCATTGTCAAAAGCTTTCTCTAAGTCTAGAAATGCTAGAAACGTAGGTTTGCCTTTCCTTAATCTTTCTTGTAAGATAAGTTGTAGGGTCAGTATTGCCTCATGTGTTCCAACATTTCTATGGAAGCCAAACTGATCTTCCCCGAGGTCGGCTTCTACCAGTTTTTCCATTCGTCTGTTAAGAATCCGCGTTAGTATTTTGCTGCTGTGGCATATTAAACTGATAGTTCAGTAATTTTCACATCTGTCAACACCTGCTTTCTGTGGGATTGGAATTATTATATTCTTCTTGAAGTCTGAGGGTATTTTGCCTGTGTCATACATCTTGCTCACCAGATGGCAGAGTTTTGTCAGGACTGGCTCTCCCAAGGCTGTCAGTAGTTCTAATGGAATGTTGTCTACTCCCGGGGCCTTGTTTCGACTCAGGTCTTTCAGTGCTCTGTCAAACTCTTCACGCAGTATCATATCTCCCATTTCATCTTCATTGTCATCTACTTCCTCTTCCATTTCCATAATATTGTCGTCAAGAACATTGCCTTGTATAGACCCTCTATATACTCCTTCCACCTTTCTGCTTTCCCTTCTTTGCTTAGAACTGGGTTTCCATCTGAGCTGTTGATATTCACACAAGTGGTTCTCTTTCCTCCAAAGGTCTCTTTAATTTTCCTGTAGGCAGTATCTATCTTACCCCTAGTGAGATAAGCCTCTACATCCTTACATCTGTTCTCTAGCCATCCCTGCTTAGCCATTTTGCACATCTTGTCGATCTCATTTTTGAGACGTTTGTATTCCTTTTTGCCTGCTTCATTTACTGCATTTTTGTATTTTCTCCTTTCATCAATTAAATTCAGTATCTCTTCTGTTACCCAAGGAGTTCTACTAGCCCTTGTCTTTTTACCTACTTGATCCTCTGCTGCCTTCATTATTTCATCCCTCAAAGCTACCCATTCTTCTTCTACTGTACTTCTTTCCCCCATTCCTGTCAATTGTTCCCTTATGCTCTCCCTGAAACTCTGTACAACCTCTGGTTCTTTCAGTTTATGCAGGTCCCATCTCCTTAAATTTCCACCTTTTTGCAGTTTCTTCAGTTTTAATCTACAGTCTGCAGCTGTATCGTGAATGAGGCACATGGTAAATGTCTTCCCAATCCAAATGCTGTTTAATGTTTTTTATCAGTCTAGTAGAATGCAGGTGGGTGTTACGATGGAGTAGTATCAGTTCATGGGGCCGTCCCAATCACTGTTCTTGGATTGCATCTTTAAGATATATCAGTTGTTGACAGTAAATGTCAACCTCGGGGAAGCAATCCGTAGTACACTACACTGTTGCTGTTTCATCAGATGCACATCATTATCTTTTGTGGGTGTGTGCGGGTCTTTGCAAGGGGAGCCGCTGCATTGTTTGACCTCAAACATTCCTTTCTGTTCCTTATGTTAGCATAACAACACTGTTTCAGTTCACCAGTAATGGTACAGAATATGAACGGTCAGTGCTGTTCACGAGCCAGTTGATGACGAGTCAGCAGAGATGCACATATGGGCACCTGCTGATTTTTGTGATTTTGGCTGAGAACGTGCTGTACCTGTGCACCTAGTTTTTTAACCTTTCCCATTGCATGCAAATGTTGTACAATGGTGGAATGATCACAGATCATCATGTTTGCCAGTTCTTGAATACGCTCATGTGGATGATAGTGGAATTGACGTGTATAAAAAATCTTCCTGAATGTGATGAGTCACTAATGTCAAAACAATCCTCCTTGAAATGAGAAAACCATTTTCTTGCCATGCTGTGTCCAGTGTTCTTTCTGGATGCCTCTGCTGCTGTCATCCCTCTATTGAACTCGAACAGAATAATATGTCGAAAATGTTTCAATTTCACCACGTGGCACTCCATTTTCTAGCATTCACAGCCTCTCTTACTATCTCCAAATGACGGAATGACCATATGTAAATTGAAATAGCAACAGTGAACTACAGATAAAAACTGGCAATTGATAAATAAGCCCATAGCAACTGAAGTACCAAATGTAAAAGAAAGATGCTACAAACATATGCACAATGCAACATTTTAAATTACATACTTGTATATAAGTAGGCTCCCTCTTTGTGTGCAGATTCTTGCTGGGAATATTTATTGGTAGCATCCAGATATCTTTTGCAGTTTGGCCTACAGTTTAAAATTGCTGCATCAGACAGTTTATATTTCGCTATGATAGCAGCTGACTGTGTTTAACTTTTATTCACTCATAACCAGGCGGCATTTCTAGAGCAAATAGCAAGACTTGAATTTTTTTTCACTAGACCAGAGGTTCCCAAGCTTTCTGAGACTGTTACTTGTGAGTGCAGGCAGGCAAGCAGGTGATAGGTAGAATCCCCTCCCCCCTTTTCACAGGGTTGTAAACATTAGTGCCTAACTGAACTTTAGAACGAAACAGTATTTGTTTGAACACTTTCATTTTTAAAGTGTTGAAAGATAATTAATCGATATGTCAATGACACTGCTTCTTTCCAACATATTTTTTTTATTTTTTCTTATTTATTTATTTTTATATAGAATGATGAAGCAATTCTCAGAGCATTGCAAATGTTCATGCAGCGGTACATGTTATTATTTGATACAGCAACACGTCTCACTCCTTTCTACTGTACCAATGAAAAATGTTCTTGAGAAACATTATTTTAATTAGTAGTGTAAAAGGGATTGCCAATTGTCCACACATTTTTTAGATTTAAACTGACAGAAAAAAAAATTGCAAAACCAAGAAATAGTTAATGTAGAGTAATGAAATTTTTTCAATACATTTGTCTAGGTATCATATTTAAGTGATTGTAAGATCACAGGTTAATGTAAGCGCAAGATAAGCCATTGCAATATGAAATGCTGTTACATTAGTAAGTGATGTAACTGCCAGAATGTTGAATGCAAGCATGCAAACAAGCATACATTGTGTTGTACAGGTGCCAGATGTCAGTTTGTGGGATGTAGTTCTACGCCTGTAGTGTTTGGTCGGTCAATATAGGAATGGTTAATGCTGTTTGTGAATGACGCCGGAGTTGTCGGAACAGTGATGTCGCGTATGTGCTCAGTTGGACACAGATACGGTGATTGAGCAGAAAAGGGCAACATGTCGACACACTGTAGAGCATGTAGAGTTACAACAATAGTATGTGGGCAAACGCTATCCTGTTGCAAAACATCCCTTGGAATGCTCTTGGTGAATGGGAGGACAACAGGCCAAATCACCAGATTGATGTACAAATTTGCAGTCAGTGTGTGTGTGTGTGTGTGTGTGTGTGTGTGTGTGTGTGTGTTTCATGTGAGCGTTGTTTACTGATTTCATATTGATTCCTACAGAGGATATTTTTGGTCTGCAGAAAAGTCATAAAACCAGAGCAACAGCAATTGTTACTAATTTCTATAACAGAATGATGTCAGTGATACAGCTGTATGATGTATTCGACCATTTGTTAAATGACCCTTCTTGGAAGTGGCTATGATTTGCATCTATTTCCAATCAATCAGATTGCTTTATTGCTCCAGTGATCTTAGTTGCTAGAAAAAGAGGAAGCTCCTCAAGCACTCTTTGTGGTTGCTCCACTCACTTTTGACAAGACTGTTGGCAAATTGATGATTCACACTTCACTCTTTTACAAAGAGTACTGTACAGCATTGACCCCTTACCTAACTTGCATTTATCATGAATCTCTTGCCCAGCACAAAGTCCCAAGTGACTGGAAAAAAAGAACAGGTGACTCCAGTATACAGGGTGTTACAAAAAGGTACGGCCAAACTTTCAGGAAACATTCCTCACACACAAAGAAAGAAAATATGTTATGTGGACATGTGTCCGGAAATGCTTACTTTCCATGTTAGATCTCATTTTATTACTTCTCTTCAAATCACATTAATCATGGAATGGAAACACACAGAAACAGAACGTACCAGCGTGACTTCAAACACTTTGTTACAGGAAATGTTCAAAATGTCCTCCATTAGCGAGGATACGTGCATCCACCCTCCGTTGCACGGAATCCCTGATGTGCTGATGCAGCCCTGGAGAATGGCGTATTGTATCACAGCCGTTCACAATACGAGCACGTAGAGTCTCTACATTTGGTACTGGGGTTGCGTAGACAAGAGCTTTTAATTGCCCCCACAAATGAAAGTCAAGAGGGTTGAGGTCAGGAGAGCGTGGAGGCCACAGAATTGGTCCGCCTGTACCAATCCATCGGTCACCGAATCTGCTGTCGAGAAGCGTACGAACACTTCGACTGAAATGTGGACGAGCTCCATCGTGCACGAACCACACGTTGCTTCGTACTTGTCAAGGCACATGTTCTAGCAGCACAGGTAGAGTATCCCGTATGAAATCATGATAACGTGCTCCACTGAGCGTAGGTGGAAGAACATGGGGCCCAATCGAGACATCACCTACAATGCCTGCCCAAACGTTCACAGAAAATCTGTGTCGATGACGTGATTGCACAATTGCGTGTGGATTCTCGTCAGCCCACACATGTAGATTGTGAAAATTTACAATTTGATCACGTCGGAATGAAGCCTCATCTGTAAAGAGAACATTTGCACTGAAATGAGGATTGTCACATTGTCAGATGAACCATTCGCAGAAGTGTACCCGTGGAGGCCAATCAGTTGCTGATAGTGCCTGCACATGCTGTACACGGTACGGAAACAACTGGTTCTCCCGTAGCACACTCCGTACAGTGACGTGGTCGACGTTACCTTGTACAGCAGCAACTTCTCTGACGCTGACATTAGGGTTATCGTCAACTGCACGAAGAATTGCCTCATCCATTGCAGGTGTCCTCGTCGTTCTAGGTCTTCCCCAGTCGCGAGTCATAGGCTGGAATGTTCCGTGCTCCCTAAGACGCCGATCAATTGCTTCGAACGTCTTCCTGTCGGGACACATCCGTTCTGGAAATCTGTCTCGATACAAATGTACCGCGTCAC
Source organism: Schistocerca serialis cubense (assembly GCF_023864345.2). Taxonomy (NCBI): domain Eukaryota; kingdom Metazoa; phylum Arthropoda; class Insecta; order Orthoptera; family Acrididae; genus Schistocerca; species Schistocerca serialis. Next base: position 204,574,552 of record NC_064648.1, on the reverse strand, counting down.
GGCTGTTGCCCCGTGCTAATCCGTACATCAAATGGGCATCTGCCAACTCCGCATTTGTAAACATTGCACTGACTGCAAAACCATGTTCGTGACAAACACTAACCTGTCGATGCTACGTACTGATGCGCTCGATGCTAGTACTGTAGAGCAATGAGTCGCACGTCAACACGAGCACCGAAGTCAACATTACCTTCCTTCAATTGGGCCAACTGGCAGTGAATCGAGGAAGTACAGTACATACTGACGAAACTAAAATGAGCTCTTAACATGGAAATTAAGCGTTTGCGGACACATGTCCACATAACATCTTTTCTTTATTTGTGTGTGAGGAACGTTCCGTAAAAGTTTAACCGTACCTTTTTGTAACACCCTGTATAAGATGGGTAAAAGAACAGACCAACATCCCTAACTTCTGTTTGCTGCAGAATCCTTGAACATATTCTCAGTTCAAATATAATAACTTTATTGAGACTGAGAAGGTTATGTCCTCAAATGAGCACGGTTTTAGAAAGCATTGCTCGTGTGGAACTCACCTTGCCCTTTTCTCACATGATATACTGAGAACTGTGGATGAAAGGCAACAGGCAGATTCCATATTTCTAGATTTCTCGAAAGCATTTGATGTGGTTCCCAACTGCAGGCTGTTAACGAAGGTACGAGCACACGGAATAAGTTGACAGATACGTGAGTGGCTTGAAGACTTCTTAAATAATAGAATCAATATGTTGTCCTCGACGGCGAGTGGTCCTCAGAGACGAGGGTATCGTCAGGAGTGCCCCAGGGAAGTGTGATAGGACTGCTGTTGTTCTCTGTATACACTAGTGATTTGGCAGACAGGGTGAGCAGCAATCTGCAGTTGTTTGCTGATGATGCTGTGGTGTACAGCAAGGTGTCGAACTTGAGCGACTGTAGGAAGATACGAGATGACTTAGGTAAAATTCCAGTTGGTGTGACGAATGGCAGCTAGCCCCAAATGTGGATAAATTTAAGTTAATGTGGATGAATAGGAAGATCAAATCTGTCATGTTCAGATACCGTATTAGTAGTTTCCTGCCTGACACAGTCGAGTCATTTAAATATCTGGGCATAATGTTGCAAAGTGAAACGACGTGGAACAAGCGTGTGAGAATTGTGGTAGGGAAGGTGAATGGTAGAGTTCAGTTTACTGGGAGAATTTTAGGAAAGAGTGGTTCACCTCTAAAGGAGACGGCATATGGGATGCTTGTGCGACCTATTCTCGAATAGTGCTCTAGTGTTACTTATTTGACAGTCTTTTTGTTGTGCCTATGTGTGACTCGGCACCTCCGTTATATGGTGAGTAACGTCGTATGCTTTTCATAATACTGTCAATATTGCGTACTGGATTTTCCATTGTTTTACCTTATTAATCATTTTTGACATGTATGTTTTGCAAATTATTGGATCAAAGCATATTAAGTCCAACACATTTTCCTTAAAATTGCAGATTGATTGATCTTTTTCATGTTTCTAGAAGTAAGTCTCAAACACAATAACTTCATATTTTACAATATGCGAAAAATTTCCCAAGTTAAGATTATCAGTTTTTTGCTTCCTCAGTAAAATTTTGTTTTTGGACATGATACTGTTTGAAATGATACTTTGCATGCAGTCTACATTTTTATAATTTCTTTGTAACTGAGAAAACATGCAACAGGAAATGAACATAATGAAGCAGATTGCAGCTGACAGTGATTATGCAGCTTCTATGGCTGGTTCAGTACTAGAAAAAGTAAGGAGACAACCAAACACAAACCACACCACAGAAAATTGGCAATATATCACAAAAGATTGCAAATATCTTCAAAATCCATAGAGTAAAAACTGGGTTCTCTACACCTAATAAACTATCATGACCCTACATTCAGACTCTGGAATATACAAAATAACATGCCAGGAATGCTCCATACTAAGGCCAAGATTTCCAGACCAGATATACGTAGCACATTAAAGCTTCAGGAGGAAGTTCGGGTCGGTTTCACCAAACAACACTCCCATTTTACAGTAGTTCATTTATTCACCTCTTTACACAAACAAGGCTTACACAGAACTGAATGGTGGAACTGCACAAAGATAATGTTTAGCTTAGTTCAAAGGCGATACTTAGATCGATACTGGTGTCGACCTCATTGGCGCCACTTGGCCCCCCCCCCCCCCTCCCCGCAGTGAGTACTCTTTAGAGGCCGGGGGGGGGGGGGGTGAGGTGACTATGGCGTCGGCAGGGGTGGTCCGCGGGAGCCAGACCACGGTCAGCTCGGCAGCGTCGTCGGGGAGCTGGGTGGGTGGGTGTTGTCACGGAAGATTTGGCCACCGAACCTGGAAGTTAAAACTTTCTGGCAGATTAAAACTGTGTGCCCGACCGAGCAGTTTTAATCTGCCAGGAAGTTTCATGTCAGCGCACACTCCGCTGCAGAGTGAAAATCTCATTCTGGAAACATCCCCCAGGCTGTGGCTAAGCCATGTCTCGGTAGTATCCTTTCTTTCAGGAGTGCTAGTTCTGCAAGGTTCGCAGGAGAGCTTCTGTAAAGTTTGGAAGGTCGGAGACGAGATACTGACAGAAGTAAAGCTGTGAGGACCGGGCGTGAGTCGTGCTTCGGTAGCTCAGATGGTAGAGCACTTGCCCGCGAAAGGCAAAGGTCCCGAGTTGGAGTCTCGGTCTGGCACACAGTTTTAATCTGCTAGGAAGTTTTGTATCAGTGCACACTCTGCTGCAGAATGAGAGTGAAAATCTCATTCTGGAACCTGGAAGTTGTCGAAGTGCGCCGGGTGTCGTACTGGGCGTGCCAATCGATCGGCGACAGGTAGGCCGGTGGTTTGCGGGAGGAACAGAGCGACAACGACGATGTCTCCGGTGGGCGTGGCGAACACACGAAGCGCGTCCGGGTCGACGTCGGGCGAGAGGGGAACACATTTCACCAGGTGGCTGGGAATGGCGGAGGTCGTGTCACGGGCACCGGACGAAGGGAAACACACGACGAACAGTGTATCATCGCGTAGTATTATAGAGGTGTCGTGGATTATGTCCGGGGGAACAGGAACAAACACCTCGAGCGAGGGCACGTTCGAGATGGGGGGCGTGAGAAACCTCGACAGGGCGAGGCAGGCGAAGGGGGAGAGGTCGAAGGGACCGGCGGCGAGGGCGTGATCGTAGGTAAGCTCGACGTTGGGAGCGTGTGATCGTGTCGGGGTCACCAGTGAGGAGCAAGTTCGGTTCGGTTTCACCAAACAACACTCACATTTTACAGTAGTTCATTTATTCACCTCTTTACATGAACAAGGCTTACACAGAACTGAATGGCGGAACTGCACAAAGATAACATTTAGCTTGGTTCAAAGACGATACTTAGATCGATACTGGTGTCGACCTCATCAGCGCCACAAGCTTATGCATAACGTCAATCAGCAATACACACTCTCTCTCTCTCTCTCTCTCTCTCTCTCTCTCTCTCTCTCTCTCTCTCTCTCTCTCTCTAACGTTTTCCTGATGACCGGAGATTGTGCGTACTGGGGTGCAAGACTCAGATGTCTCTCACAGGAGATTTACGTATCGTGTGCAGCCGATCTTCTCCTCAGGACAGACGGCTGCGTCGATCTTCACAATGCTTCTTCTGCGAAGATTTTGTGCTGTTAAGGGAAATGATACTGAACTACTTCTCTACTTTTGAAGTGATTTCTTACTCTCAGAATACTTTCATATCAACTTTGCTATATTTTCTTCTTCACAATAAAACAACTACACAAGTTTCACATGCGCTGTCAAGTCTTGCAAATCGACCCCGTCTGGAAAACCTTAGTACGTAACATATATCATTACAGTCTCTTTTGGTGTTAATAACCATTCTCAAAATAGTTCTTCCTCCTAGCAAGTCCAACAACAGAATATAAGAGTCTCTAGATAAAACATTATTTTTTGTGTTTTACATCCAGTATTGATTTAAGTGTCAGGAAGTCATTTCTGAAAGTATTCGTATGGAGGGATCGGTTGGTAGGACATGTTCTGAGGCATCAAGGGATCACCAATTTAGTATTGGAGGGCAGCGTGGAGGGTAAAAATCGTAGAGGGAGACCAAGAGATGAATACACTAAGCAGATTCAGAAGGATGTAGGTTGCAGTAGGTACTGGGAGATGAAAAAGCTTGCACAGGATAGAGTAGCATGGAGAGCTGCATCAAACCAGTCTCAGGACTGAAGACCACAACAACAACAACAACAGATAAAACATATTTCATTTGTCCCCAACCGTCACTACTATTTCACCGCCGAAGAGTAGCCCTCGATTACTCCTCGTACTGGACATACGGCTTCCGAGGCGTGCACAGCAACCACTTGTCAGTGCCGATAGACCGCCACAACTTTACTCCTCTCGTAACACACGCCCGTCCTGCACACACACACAAACCGTGGCGCAGTAGACACATTTCCACTCTCACACACTCATCCTTAAAATATTGTGTGTTCGAGACAGTGAAATACTAGTGTCTCTCGAATTTCCCCCGATATTCTCGAGGCACTATATACCCCTACCCTTGGCTCGAACGCACGATATTTTATATGTGTTCATTATGTACATCAAGATCATATTCACATAATGCTAATTTACATTTCAATCACTTTATATAACATTTTTTCTAGCAGTCGTGTGCCTAATACGTAGCTCTTCTTTTTCTTTTGGTTTCAATAGTAATTATCTGAGCATTGCACTTAATATTGAAGTTAGGACTTTCATTTCTTTAGTACGAATTAACTTCATTGACTACCATTTCCCGTAGTCTGGAGGAACTCTGGGCGAATGAAAAGGTTCCTTCCAACACTTTATAAATATAAAACCTGACAATGCTAGTGGAATAGAGAATTCAAACTTACCAGAATAATCTCTACAAAATGTGTGACTTTTTTCACGATACTGCCCTTTTCCTTTTAGGCACAGTACCTATACCTTACATAAGGGTTGATACTGTGAATGCTCTTCCTCCTTTCTTTTTGGTAGGTATGCCCCTTTAAACTTCCTCATCTACTACGGTACAGGTCAATCCCCTTCTTGGTGCCCCAGCCCGCACTGTATAGGTCAACCCTTATGGGTCTGCCTACCTGCCCTTTTCCATCCAGTAAATGCTGGGTGTGCCCTCTTTCTCCTTCCTATGTAGGCTTCACGGTTCATTGCCCTGGTATACATTTTCATGTATACTGTCGCTGAATATTACCTGGCAAAATACTGCTCTACTTCACTCTCACCTCTGGGTACCTTATATGATCCCGTAGAGTCCTCCACTACTTTTCAACTTCTACGCTTTCAGCAGACCTCATATTTATATATAATTCAATATATCTTACCTTTCTTTATTCTATACTTGTCCCACTATCCTACAAATCGTCAGAACAAATATTCGACAGATATTGCTAAATAATTATCACCATTAGTTCCTCCCTGACTTACACTCATTAGTTCTTCCTTAGTTTCTACTCTCCTTCATTTCTCACACTTCCTCGTGCGATATAGAACCGTTTATCGTCGCCGACGATTGCTTGTCTACAAAACACTTGTAAATGTGGACGGCACTCTTGGTGCTTCGACATCTTCTGCTAAGGCGAAAAAGAACGAAGTAAGGGGAGTAGGTAAAACTGCTCAATTTGTTCTTATAAATGGACCTACTTTGTTTTGTGGCGCGAGGTTTAATTTTTCTTTAATGAAAAGTTCTACTTCTTCTGGTTTAGGCAATGGATGGATAACTGTTGCTTTTGTTGCATGTAATAGTGCAGGGAGAGCAGGTTTGGAATCTTTTGAGACTAGGGAAATTTTAGCTTACCGTACTATACCAGTTTCTGAGATTATTATCTCTGGTGAGGGTTCCTACCTTATGCCACATGGGAGTTTATCTTTGACTTGTCGTAGACGTGTTAAGATAAATTCAGACTGTAATATTCACCTATGGGTGAAGGCTAGTGGTTCATCCTCTTTGGAAGATTGTCGCATTGTGGGTGACTGTACTCTATATAACCATTGAAGCAGTTCTCAAAAAAAGGCCCTTTTAAGGGCCACAATACTACACATTGATCTTGCCAAAAGCCGAGAAGCGATTCTTCTTGGTGTTGTAGCTCTCTGGGGCACCCTGGGATGCTCTCTGGGTTCTCTGGGTGCTCAATAGATGGCAGCACAGTATGTCACGTGACCCAGTGGCGCGTGACCTTGAGTGTGCGAGAGAGAGCGCATGGAGCTGCGAGCGTTTTTTCTTTATATAAAAAAACCACGGGACGATGCAGAACCATCATCTATCAACCATACAATATGTGTGTGTACCCAGATGTACCCCCTTCAACCCTTGGCGGTTCTGATATCGCTTTAGGTTTCTAGCTCGTAATTTTCATGTTTGTGTCTAAGTGTAATTTTGTGTGTAAGTCGATGTGTGTTCGTGCAGCCTGATTCTTCGGCCTACTTGTTTGAAATAAGTTGAAGGTTATAGGAAACCACGGAGAATGAGGACTACAGCGATAGAAGTATATGCGTATGGAAAGAGGGAAAGATAGACTGACAGATGAGAAGTAATAAAGGAAAAATAGAGATAGTTGCAAAGATCAAAGCAGAAAAAGAAGACAGCCCCAAAGACGGGAAAACCCACCCCAACCCGCTTTCCCCAGGATCCGTACTTTGCCGGTACTTGAGTGAGAAGGGAGGAGGAATGGTGTTAAACGTCTTCTGCAGAACGGACATTCTCACCTTCACATTTGAAGTCCCTGTAGAAAAATCTTAGCAACACCTATGGAACAGCAAATGGTGAAGAATCAGTCACACTTGTTTGCGAGGGTCATCTGAAATGTGTGTGTGTGTGTGTGTGTGTGTGTAGTGTTAGTCATGTATTTACCTACACCACCCACCCTTTTCAAGATCAATACAAACCCTCCCATCTACATCACATCTCATAAAAGGTATAAAATATTTTATAAAATAAGAAAATTATACACTATTGTATAAAAGAGTCATCTAATTAGTCACTTCATATTATCTTTTATACCCACATAAAATACTGTGTTTGGTCCATGTCGTCTCAATATCATTCTGCTTATCTAGTACCATCATACTAATTTTCCACTGAATTATTATTCTGTTTCTTTCATTTTATGCTTAGAGATCACTGTTTATTTGTCATTCTCTTAAATTAGTCACAGTGCTGTAGTCATATCTGGTCACTTAAATACTAACATGATAGGATAGTTTAGGAGGTTATGAATAGATTACAGAATAGTTGAGTATTTGAAGGGAATTCGGTGTAGGAAAACTAATGTGGAAGTAACTCTGAAAACAGCTCAGGATCTGACAGTCGACACTCTGCCCGTTAACACGGAATGTTAACATTCCTGGGGAACAGATGTGCCTCTGCCCCAATCCTATGGATCTCATATTAACCTCACTCGATTGCTTACGGACCAATACTTCTCATTAAATTTTATGTGAAAGTCTCCCCACAGCAAAATAATTACCATTTTACTAGGAAGCACAACATTAAGTAAAGTTATTCTGTGTTCTAATCTGTCCTGGACAAGTTTGAATTCTTTCCATGAGTCGTCTCTCTAACATTACTAGTATCGATAAGTTTGGAAAAAGTAACAGTCAAAACGTTTCCGGAGATTATACTCTCAGTAATTTCTCGATCTATATTTATCTCAAAAGGTTCCACCAGACTACTTACATTTACCATGTCAAAGTTGGCTAGTTTTTCCTTAAAATTTCTTTCTACACTATCTTTTAAGGTACGTAGTCTTTGTTTCGAACATAACATTGCATACATTCTGAAATGATCCAAATTTTTCATTAAACTCCAATTCTACATTGTTGTACTTATCTTCAATGTCAAAGTCTAATTTCTTAGTTAAATCTTGAAATTGCACCTCCTGGCTCTGGTTAAATTCAGTAAATAGTTGATTAACGTGAGTATTTAAAGAACTGGTTAGTTCACTCTGTAAATCTAACTTCAGTGTTGCTTAACTGTTTAAGATTTCACTTTGGCTACTTAGAACCTCACTCTGAGCATCTAGTTTGATGTTCAATTGTGTATTTACTGAATCTAACTTAAGCCTTTGAGCACTTAAAGTTTCATTCCTTTCCATAGGAAACACTCAGTTCCTGTCTTAGCGAAGCATTTTGAGCATTTAGTTCTTGTATGGAGCATAGCCATGTATGGAAGCGAAACATGGACGATAACTAGTTTGGACAAGAAGAGAATAGAAGCTTTCGAAATGTGGTGCTACAGAAGAATGCTGAAGATTAGATGGGTACATCACATAACTAATGAGGAGGTATTGAATAGGATTGGGGAGAAGAGGAGTTTGTGGCATAACTTGACTAGAAGAAGGGATCGGTTGGTAGAACATGTTCTGAGGCATCAATGGATCACCAATTTAGTACTGGAGGGCAGCGTGGAGGGTAAAAATCGGAGAGGGAGACCAAGAGATGAATACACTAAACAGATTCAGAAGGATGTAGATTGCAGTAAGTACTGGGAGATGAAGAAGCTTGCACAGGATAGAGTAGCATGGAGAGCTGCATCAAACCAGTCTCAGGACTGAAGACCACATCAACAACAACAACAACAGTTCTTGTCCTAAAGAAGCTGAATCTGCTCTCTGTTCGTCTAATCTAGTATTTAATTGTATACTCTGAGCTTTGATTGAATTTATTACTTCAGACAAGTGAGGCATTTCCTTATTCACCGTCATGGACGTGGCTGGTTCTGAAGTTTCTCCAACTTTCTGAATATTATCCATTTATCTATTTTTTTCGACCTAGTAATCATCTAACCTAAAATGCAGTATTGTGTACAATAACTACACCAACAGTTTATTGTCCCGTAGTTCTTTCAACTTTACCAAACAGTTATCGATTTTCGCCTGTAACGAAGCAGGGTCGCCCACTGCTATCCTGTTTTGGATTTACACTCCTTCAGTAACTCAGTTAAGCAATGAACTTTTATTTTTTTCTCATTTTCACTACTCAGATTCCGACCACAGATTCTGTGGCCTTTAGCCTCATAGTACAGAATTCAGAAATAGTTAAAATAAAATTCCCCTTGTAAAATCTATTATTTCAGTACATTCTAATGTCCATTCTGAAAGTAATGAGCTAATCACTTTTATTGGAAATGCATACTATTAACAGTTATGGACAAAGATGTACATTGTGCAATACATATTAAGTAAAATTCGAGTGCGCTAATAGATCAAATTCAGCTATAAGACTGCATCCAAAAGAAAGCCTAAATTTTACTGATTCCAGCAAAGTGTTTAAATTAACCTAAAGCCTATTAGTTAAATAGATATTAAGACTTAAAATCTGTAGCCTGTATGACTTTCAGTGCCAATTGTGACCAAACTACCAAATAATTCCGAGATCTGTTTCGATACTTTTGCTACCTTTATTTTTCTACATAAAATGACTCCAGTCTCAACTTTGTAAGTGCATTAATTAAGAATTAAGTAAATTTAAATATGTAAAAATTATTGTTCAAAAGGGCTGCCGTGGTTATAAGTCGGGAATTCCCACGGCGGATGCACAAGTTAGTTCCGCGTATTTAAATTGTTACAGCTCACTCGTGCTATTTAAATAATAAAACCCAATAGTTAACTTCAAAACCAGTTAGAAAGGATCATTTTAACCCTGGGAAATTATAAACTATAATATATTAACAGAAATAGTCAAATATTCAAGCGCTCGTCTATATAAGGTCCGAGCTGGTGCAGTTCTCAGTTAGTTCTCGGTCAGATTCTCCCGGAGCAAAAGTGCGGCAAGTCAGTTAATTTTTAGGTAATTGTAATTGTGAACTTTGTTAAAGACTGGAAATTTTTGACCTACCTAATGTGACTATTAAGTGGAAGAGGTCCGGTCACACGAATATTGTGTGTGCGAGTGATAACAAATAAATCGCACTGTGGTTGACATAAATGTTCAACAATGAATACGATCTTGACTTTTGATTTTGGAAAACTTAACCTAGGATCCTGGCTTCTTAATTTCAGTGTGATTTAGGTGAGACGGCCGCAGCTACCGGGAAGACAATATCGAATAAGCAAAGTGAGGTAGGTCGAGAACACTGCGCACTATCTACTGGTGAGGAAATGTTTCAATACCGGTACATCCGGTTGTGACGTGAACTTTAAGTGGCACTAATACAAGGACATGCCCCGGAACATTACACGCTCACCTGTCGTAGAGGTCTAGGCTGCGTCGGTGAGCAGGTGTAGAATCGACACCGGTGAACAGCACGGGTTTCGGCAGCGTCGAACGTCGGTTGCGGCGTCGGCGAGTGGACGCGAAGTCGGCAACGGAGAAACAGCAGTTGCAGTCGGTGACGGTGGCTGGTTATTGCGCCAGTGTCATTGGCAGGATACTGTGTTGGCGTCGGCTGGATCGACGTATGTTTGGGGACTGCTTACTTCCCCACACCAAATCTCCTTAGTAATACTATTCTCTGCCCTCGATTACTCCTTGTACTGAACATACCAGTCAAAATTGTCAAATGCTTTCTCTAAGTCTACAAATGCTAGAAACATAGGTTTGCCTTTCCTTAATCTAGCTTCTAAAATAAGTCGTAGGGTCAGTATTCTGACGGTGGCTGGGGTAAAATACAGGGAACGAAAGGCTATTTACAATATGTACAGAAAGCAGATGGCAATTATAAGAGTCGAGGGACACGAAAGGTAAGCAGTGGTTGCGAAGGGAGTGAGACAGGATTGTAGGCTATCCCCGATGTTATTCAATCTTTATACTGAGCAAGCAGTGAAGGAAGCAAAAAAAATTTCAGAGTAGGTATTAAAATCCATGGAGATGTAATAAAAGCTTTGAGGTTCACCGATGACATTGTAATTCTGTCAGAGACAGCAAAGGACTTGGAAGAGCAGTTGAACGGAATGGACAGTGTCTTGAAGGGAGGGTATAAGATGAACATCAACAAAAGCAAAACGAAGATAATGGAATATGGATGAATTAGATCAGGTGATGCTGAGGGAATTAAGTTACAAAATGAGACATTTAAAGTAGTAGAGGAGTTTTGCTATTTGGGCAGCAAAGTAGTTGATGATGGCCAAAGTAGGGAAGAGATAAAATGTAGACTGGCAATGGCAAAGAAAGCGTTTCTGAAGAAGAGAAATTTGTTAACATCGAGTATAGATTTAAGTGTCAGGAAGTCGTTTCTGAAAGTATTTGTACGGAGTGTCGCCATGTATGGAAGTGAAACGTGGACGATAAATAGTTTGGACAAGAAGAGAATAGAAGCATTCGAAATGTGGTGGTACAGAAGAATGCTGAAGATTAGTTGGGTAGATCACATAACTAATGAGGAGGTATTGAATAGGATTGGGGAGGAGATTGTGGCACAACTTGACTAGAAGAAAGGATCGGTTGGTAGGACATGTTCTGAGGCATCAAGGGATCACCAATTTGGTACTGTAGGGCAGCGTGGAGGGTAAAAATTGTAGAGGCAGACCAAGAGATGAATACACTAAACAGATTCAGAAAGATGTAGGCTGCAGTAGGTACTGGGAGATGAAGAAGCTTGCACAGGATAGAGTAGCATGGAGAGCTGCATCAAACCAGTCTCAGGACTGAAGACCACAACAACAAACAACTGGACATACAGCTTCCGAGGCGTGCGCGGCCACCACTTGTCGGCGCCAAATTACCGCCACAACTTTAGTCTTCGCGTCACACACGCCAGTCCTGCACACGTACAAACCGTGGTGCAGTAGACACATTTCCACTCTCACACACTCATCCTTAAAATATGGTGTGTTCGAGACGGTGAAATACGAGTGTCTCTAGAATTTACCCTGAACACACACACACACAAACACACACACACACACACACACACACACACACACACACACACACACAACACACACACAAAATACAGGGCACCTAATGGGGAAAATAGAGCAAAATGTTGTTGCATTCCACGACTTATATAAAGGTCATAACATGAAGATGTTGTAAGAACTAGAGATATATGAAATAAAATATTGAATGAAAACCTGGAAAGTTAATCAGTACATTTCTCAGATGCTTCCACATCATACTTTAGTAAAAATACTGAAACATAGAAAATAAGTAGCACAGTAATACGTGTAACCGAATAATGTTAGAGATTATTAAGATGCGTACGTTCTGTACAAAAGTACATAATACTGTGTGGACAACCTGTGGCTTTATTTCTGTCAACTACATGTAAAAACAACTCTGTAACTGTTTATGTGTGTTTGCTATTTTAATTGTGTTCTGTGCTCAGAAAATTGTGTGGTGTTTTTTATATTTGTGAGTTGCCGTACAAGTGGTCTACGGAAAGACCCTAAGATCAGTCGGTAGTTATAATTGCGTACACTGCCGGAAGAAAATAGTAGACCTAGAAAGATGACTTTGATTTTTTACCAATGATGGCATATGCCTCCTGGGGGATAGTACTTGTACAAATAACGGTTTCATTATCGTCTGCCGACAGATAGTACCGTGGCACAGGTATCGGAGTGCCGTCTTTTTCTACCCTTTAATAGGGAATTCTCTTAGCCGGCAGGCTCAGTGTGGCGCAAATGTGTGTAGCAAAATATGAAACCACACCAAGCAGATGTGCTTGTGCTCACTTCAGCTGACCGAGCGCCTTTGAAAGGGGCCAAATTGTGGTCTTTTGAGTGGCGGGACAGTCCTTTTGGAGACTTGCCACACAATTTGGACGTACTGTGTCATTTGTGCGACAATTCTCGTATCGGTGGTCACGTGAACATTGTCACACCCGTAGACGAGGTTCTGGACATCCACACAGCACTGGTGCCCGCTATGATCATTGTAAGGGCAGCAGTGGCAGAGCGTACAGCTACCACAGCACAGGTAAGATGCCAGAATGAGATTTTCACTCTGCAGCGGAGTGTGCGCTTATATGAAACTTCCTGGCCATACGCGTTTTGCCTTTGTTCTCTGCAAGGCATCTTCAGTGGCCTGTAATATGTACATATTTTTTACTATTTAGTTTACATTCTGGGACAATGTACTTATAGGTTATAAACAGTTCTGATAGTTGTTTTTGCTATGATTATTAATATTTTAAATTCTACTTACAGGTTCCACAGATGATTTTCTACACATTACGTTTCTGTTCCATTGTTGGTGCTGTTCCTCTTCTTATAATTGCCACTTTGGGTTTTTTTCCAGATTTCACAGCACTAGGAACTGAACACTTGTTTTGGTGCAATGTTTTGCTTTGTGTTGCCAACTGCCAGATGTTATTGCCAACGATTGAATGTGTGCATGCAATCAGATCACAAACACTTCAAAAATTACGCTCAAAAAAGTTGACAATAACATTCAATCTTTGGTAACAACATCCGACAGTTGGCAACACAAAGCAAAACCTTGCATCCCGATCTTTAGGTGTTCAGTTCCTAGTGCTGTGAAATGTGGAAAAAACCCAAAGTGGCAATTATAAGAAAAGGATCAACACCAAAAATGGAATAGAAACGTAATATGTAGAAAATTGTATGCTCAACCTGTAAGTAGAATTTAAAATATTATTACATCATAACAAAAACCAACCACCAGAACTGAAACTTCCTGGCAGATTAAAACTGTGTGGCGGACCGAGACTCAAACTCGGGACCTTTGCCTTTCGCAGGCAAGTGCTCTACCGACTGAGCTACCCAAGCACGACTCGTGCCCCGTCCTCACAGCTTTACTTCTGCCAGTAGCTCGTCTCCTACCTTCCATCCCCCAGGCTGTGGCTAAGCTGTGTCTCCGCAATACCCTTTCTTTCGGGAGTGCTAGTTCTGTATGGTTCACAGGAGAGCTTCTGTTAACTTTGGAAGGTAGGAGGTGAGGTACTGGCAGAAGTAAAGCTGTGAGGACGGGGCGTGAGTCGTGCCCGGGTAGCTGAGTTGGTAGAGCACTTGCCCGCGAAAGGCAAAGGTCCCGAGTTCGAGTCTCGGTCCGGCACACAGTTTTAATTTGCCAGGAAGTTTCATACGGGTAAAATGGCTTGTGAGCCCAAAGGTGTCAACACGAACTGTCGTGAAATGGTTATTAGCAGTGCGACTGCGAGCGCACACACCACTAGCCCATCTTCCACTCGTGCACGGATCAACTGGTGGCATCGGATGATCACTTGGAAGATGGAATGGTATGCTGTGGTCGTCTGCAATGAAAGCAGATTCTGCCAGCATGCAGGCGATGGCCGTTTACACGTAAGATGTGGACCAGGCGAGCTGTGTGTTGCAGTGGCGCGGTTCTTTCTGTCCCTTTACGATGTACCTGCACCTACCTGTGAACATTGTCTCAGCATTTCATCAGTAGGGAAGCCGAGCGAAACCTACTGTACTTCGATGTGAACCCAGTTGCAATTAAAGTCACTAATCTACGTTTCGAGAGAAAGTTTTCACAAGAAATGAAAGGTTGGAAATTTTGTCCTCGATTAATATATTCTGAAACTTTGGTGAACAAGTATCACTGCCAAGCCCGTGCTAGCCTTAACACAGTCACTCACAATCCCTTTCACTCACGTTAGCAAGTTTACGGTGTTGCATTTCCCGAAAACGTAATAGCTACGATAATACTGATTGTTTTTGAATGAGAATGCTCACCAAATATTAAGTCTGTCAGTACCAAATTCAGTCACAGGTTTTAGCCACCGACCTGCACAATAGGCAGCGTGGAATATATGTGTTTTCTTGTCACAAAATTCACTTAAAAATTCCGAAATTTCTACACATCCATCGGAATAATTATGCCGTCACTTTCCAACACTTTTAATGTACGAAACACTGCTAGATCCGGCAACTTTGGCATCACCACTGGTCTTCCCTTCACGGGAACAAGCTCTGGGCAGTTAAACCTCTCCCAGTGACGTGGCCATCGCCATTTGTTAAGTGGTGCTCCCTCACCACTTTGTGCTCACTATCATCAACCTCTGACGGTTTGCTGTTTCCTGACTGTTTGCCATTTCCTTTTTTTTAACCACTTACATTCTTATGTGTGTTTGCCGTCTGAGTTATTGGCTGTCTTGTCAAATGACACCCGGTCTGTCAACGGTGTTTTACTTTTTATCCATCATAGCAATGTGGCAGGGGACATTTAATCTTAAGTTTGTGACTGCATTATCTCTACATCTACATCTACATGACTACTCTGCAATTCACATTTAAGTGCTTGGCAGAAGGTTCATCGAATCACAATCATACTATCTCTCTGCCATTCCAGTCCCGAACAGCGCACGGGAAAAACGGAACACCTAAACCTTTCTGTTCGAGCTCTGATTTCTCTTATTTTATTTTGGTGATCATTCCTACCTATGTAGGTTGGCCTCAACAAAATATTTTCGGAACAGAAAGTTGGCGACTGAAATTTCGTAAATAGATCTCACCACGACGAAAAACGTCTTTGCTTTAATGACTTCCATCCCAACTCGCGTATCATATCTGCCACACTCTCTCCCCTATTACGTGATAATAGAAAACGAGCTGCCCTTTTTTGCACACTTTCGATGTCCTCCGTCAATCCCACCTGGTAAGGATCCCATACCGCGCAGCAATACTCTAACAGAGGACGAACGAGTGTAGTGTAAGCTGTCTCTTTAGTGGACTTGTTGCATCTTCCAAGTGTCCTGCCAATGAAATGCAACCTTTGGCTCGCCTCCCCCACAATATTATCTATGTGGTCTTTCCAACTGAAGTTGTTCATGATTTTTGTGGTTCTTTCTCTCTTTCCTTCAATCAATTGGGAAACATATAGTTGCTTTTAACTCCTTTTTTGGATTAGTGTTCCCAGGTTCTGACATGGGCGCGTAGGAACTTATTTGTTTTTTGAGACAGGGTTGTAGCCTCTCCCCGATGCTATTCAATCTGTATATTGAGCAAGCAGTAAAGGAAACAAAAGAAAAGTTCGGAGTAGGCATTAAAATCCGTGGAGAAGAAATAAAAACTTTGAGGTTCGCCGATGACATTGTAATTCTGTCAGAGACGGCAAAGGACTTGAAAGAGCAGTTGAACGGAATGGATACTGCCTTGAAAGGAGGATCTAAGATGAACATCAACAAAAGCAAACCGAGGATAATGGAATGTAGTCGAATTAAGTCGGGCGATGCTGAGGGAATTAGATTAGGAAATAAGACACTTAAAGTAGTAAAGGAGTTTTGCTATTTGGGGAGCAAAATTACTGATGATGGTCAAAGTAGATAGGATATAAAATGTAGACTGGCCATGGAAAGGAAAGCGTTTCTGAAGAAGAGAAATTTGTTAACATCGAGTATAGATTTAAGTGTCAGGAAGTCGTTTCTGAAAGTATTTGTATGGAAGTGAAACGTGGACGATAAATAGTTTAGACAAAAAGAGAATACAAGCCTTTGAAATGTGGTGCTACAGAAGAATGCTGAAGATAAGGTGGGTAGATCACGTAACTAATGAGGAGGTATTGAATAGAATTGGGGAGAAGAGGAGTTTGTGGCACAACTTGACTAGAAGAAGGGATTGGTTGGTAGGACATGTTCTAGGGTATCAAGGGATCACCAATTTAGTACTGGAGGGCAGCATGGAGGGTAAAAATGGTAGAGGGAGACCAAGAGATGAATACACTAAGCAGATTCAGAAGGATGTAGGCTGCAGTAGGTACTGGGAGATGAAGAAGCCTGCACAGGATGGAGTAGAATGAAGAGCTGCATCAAACCAGTCTCAGGACTGAAGACCACAACAACAACAAATGGAAACAAAACTTTACGCGTGTACGAAGTACGCAGCGTGGCGTCTCGTGTTATAAAAAAAAATGGCACACCCACTTAAGTCTAGAAATCTGACCCAAGATCTCTAAAAATGAAAAGCTGTCCCCTGATGATGACACTGTTCGAAATCGGGAGAAGGGATGAATGACAGAAACGTTAATGCTTCACTAGCTGTGATACATAAGGGAACTCTGTCATGGCGGGCCTTCCAAACCACCAGCGACACTTTGTCTTGATGCATTTCATGGTCATCTCACTGACGACATAATAACAAAGATCCACAGCCTAACCAGTGCTGGAGGAATGACTTCCGTGTTACGATCTCTGGATGTTAGTATAAATAAATCTGTCAAAAGTTACTTTCAGGAAAAGTATGAAAATTGTTTTTATTATTCAAACTGTGAACTGACTCTGCCAGGGAAAATTAAGAGTCCTGCACCCCTGATTATTGCAGGCTGGCTTTTGGCTGCCTGGAAAAGCATCGAAGCACCTGTGATCGTAAATTTTTCAAGAAATGATATATTTCAAATACTCTGGATGGCAGTGAAGATGATGTGCTCTGGAAGGACGCAGAGAATGATAGGGAAAGAGTAAATTGAACCTATTTCTGGTGTAGGCTCCTCAGAGGATACCAGTAATTATGACATTTGTGAAAATGATTAGTAATGCCTGTAATTTATGGTATGTATGTCTCCATGTCATGTAGGTGATCAAGTTGAGCATTCTTTTTTAATAATGACTGTATCACTTAACAGGGAATTAAGAGTTGTTGTTGTTTTGATAGTTTTGTGTATTGTGTAAAATAAATTTTGTGTACCTGTAATGTGCCAACAAAGTCTTTCTTATTATTTTAATTTTTAAAATAAGTGTCCATATTACATTCAATTGCGCTTTAGAGTTGCCTAAATATGGTAGATTTGATTTTCGTTATTCTGGCTACTTTTGTCAGGTGATGGAATCTGAATGGCATGACTTACTTATTGCAGGTGTGCTGAAAAGGACTCTTAAAATGTCTTACATGTCTGATTAACTGCAGCATTACTATAAATATGCATCCAACCATTCTAAAAGTGAGTACTGTGAAACCACTGTATAAAAATAGAAGTGCGGAAGCACTCTCCAACTATAGACGACTCATTAATTCCCATATTGAGCAAGATATTTGAAATGATTGCCCTTTCCAGAATATTGGCTCTTTCACAAAATTCAAAGTGGTAATAGATTTTTGTTACAGGCTCCAAAAAAGAGCTAAGCATGACCATAGCTTTCTGTCTGTTGGACCAGAGGATGCCTATTACAGACGTATTTTTAGACCTGGCAAAAGCTTTAGGCTTTGTAAACCATAGGTTACTTCTAAGAAAGCTGAAGTCATAATCTACCGGGGATCGATCCGTGCAGATTATAACCACATACCTGTTGAATCGTAAGCAATGCGTTAAACTAATATACAAATTGATGTTAAACTGTGAACTTTCAATGTATCATTGAAACAGTTACAGAAGGTGAACCTCAGAACTAGATCCTTTGTCCATTTCTCTTCCTGATATACACTGCCTGACAAAAAAATTGAAGCATCCACAATTGGATGTCAATTTAACTTTGTACATGTATGTGCTATTGGTGGGTATAAAAATTATTTGAGTTGCAATTCTCTGTGAGAGTAGAATGGCCAGCAGAGCACATTAATGTTAGTGTTGTTATAAAAGGGACGCAAACAGGATCGGATGTTGTGTGATCAATGTGATTGACATGTAGGTGACTGTTAACAGAAGTACAAGCATGTGGAATCGGTTCCCAAATACGGGTATAATGTTACAAAGCTATGCGAAATGGAGCGAGCGTGTAATGACTGCAGTAGGAAAGGAAACTTGCCAGCGTCAGCGTATTGGGTGAGTTTAAGAAATGTGTGTACCATCTGTAAAGGCAACTGCGTACAGAACTCTAGTGCGACTCATTCTTGACAACTGCTTGAGTGGTTGGGATGGAACAGGAAATGAAATGACTAGTGGTGGTTCAAGGTACCCTCTGCCATACACCACGTAGTGGCTGGAGTGTAGATGTAGACGCCACATACTTGTGTGCGGGAGCAGTATCAGTATTGGACAGAGTTGGAGAGGAGCCTCGTTCTGATTCTCTTTGGCCAGTTGTTCAGATCTTGCAGTATCCAGATTTACGGTGCTTTCAGATTTGACAGTGGCTCGATGTCGTCTGCACGGGTATCTGAAGGCGCTCGTACTCACTGTCGAGGTACCGGTCGACCACATGTGACTACCATAAGGGAGGATAGCCATGTATACTGAGCACATTGTAACCCCTTCACAGCTGTCGCTGCAGTTTGAGAACAGGTAATGGATTCCTTGCAACTTCTGTCATCCCACACGATTGGTTGGAGATTACCAGCAGGTGGACTAGGGAATGGTCTCCCATTAACATTGTAACACTGGCAGCTGCGTTTAGAGTGGTATAAGTATTTGTGTCAGTGGTGTGAGAAACAGATGAAATTGTAAAATTGAATGGAGCTACAGCGCCCGATGGATTCCCTGTCGGACTGTGTACTGAATTTGTGGCCGAGTTAGCCTCTCTTCTAACTATAATCTATCGTCGGTGCCTCGAACAAAAACCGTGCCTAGTTCTTGGAAAAAGACACAGGTCACACCTGTCTACAAGAAGAGGAGCAGAAATGATGCACAAAACTACCATTCAATATCCTTGACATCGATTTGTTGTAGAATCTTAGAACATATTCTGAGCTGAATTATAATGAGGTATCTCGAACTGAATAACTTCCGCTGTGCCAACCGGCACGGATTTAAAAAACATTGATCGTGTAAGTGCTTCTTGATTTCTGAAAAGCATTTGACTAGGGGAAAATTACGTTTTCAGAGAAGGGCAGTGCAAATGGTCACAGGTTTGTTTAATCCGTGGGAGAGTGTCACAGAGATATCAAAGGAACTGAACTGGCAGACTGTTGAAGACATGCATAAACTATCCCGAGAAAGTCTACTAACAAAGTTTAAAGAATTCGTTTTAAATTATTACACTAGGGATATACTACAAACCCCTACGTATCGCTCACACGTGGACCTTGAGGATAAGGCAAGAATAATTACTGCATGCACAGAGGCATTCAATCAATCATTCTTCCTGCGCTCAGAATATGAGTGGAACAGGAAGAAACCCTAATACCTGGTACAATGGGATGTACCCTCTGCCACACACCTCATGGTGATTTGCAGAGTATATATGTAGATGAAGATTACTAAAGAATGGCCTCACATTGTGTTTGATGAATGATGGTTCTGCACTACTCCAGATGACAGTGGTCGAGTA
Organism: Schistocerca serialis cubense; assembly: GCF_023864345.2. NCBI lineage: Eukaryota > Metazoa > Arthropoda > Insecta > Orthoptera > Acrididae > Schistocerca > Schistocerca serialis. Next base: position 204,554,468 of record NC_064648.1, on the reverse strand, counting down.
CGGTGCTCATCTGAGGAGAGGACCTATTCTTAACAATGCCACTGTGGTGTTACTCCTGGCATTACGATTTGGTGAGCCAGGGCTTTGCACTACAGTCATGTTTCCTCATTTAACAGAAAATCTGGGACACTTTTGCACCTCGACCGGCCTACATATTAACCTGACCTCGAATCTGTAGGAAAGATCTGGGACAATTTGGAGCACTGGGTGAAACATAGGAATCATTCATGGATTGGGTAGCTCTGTGGAATTTAATCATTGCTAAGTGACTTTGGCCTACCTGAAGAAATTTGTCGGATCTCTTCCTCACTGAATTGAAGCTGTTATAAAGGCCATATTTTCTGTTACATGGTATCAGTATGATGTGTCGTGGATGGACCAATTTTTTTCTGGTGTGCTTATTAGAGATGTAGGAATAAAGATGATTTTCTCTCTCTCTCTCTCTCTCTCTCTCTCTCTCTCTCTCTCACACACACACACACACACACACACACACACACACAGAAAGTTGATTTGATCTCTCAAAAGTGCCCTCACTGTCGGCTGTGTAAATGAACTTTCAAAGTGTATTCATATCCCCTTTCACATGTGTTCCACTCTGTGACGGTGTTCTTTCAGAAATGTGTGTGGCTTATATTGTTGTGCAATAGTATATAGTAAAAACCCAACTTAGCATCTTACAAAGCCCATTATTATTTTAGAATTAACTATGTTTTAAAAAGAATGCTCTCAAAATGTAGTCTGTTTTTAAAATAGTTCATACAAGCACCATGCGATGCCCTTGGCTGCTCAGAAACCTTCGCTGAAGTCATCCAGGTTTCAACTTGGTTGCAAGATGAGAGAGTATCTAGTGCTAAGGAACCGTGAAGGCACTGGGGCGCAATATGTCATCAGGGGAAGAAATTTCCCATTTGATGTGATTCCCTCTGTGCACAACAAGCACCAAAACTTACGAACCCAGCAGAGAAAAAACCCAGAATACAGAAGCCTCTCTTTGTGTCTCACTACAGTAGTACATATTGTGCTGCCAGATATAGAGACATGTTCAAGTATGGGGAAACGAGCTAACAGATACCTCAGCCAAGAAGGCTTGCAGGGGAGCCTATGTGACAGTGTGTGCCAGTCCCCTCCTGTTAAGTCAGAAAGTCAGAAACTCTTACAGCAGGAGTGTCTGGCAGTGAAAGACGACAAGCTACGGTCGAGGAAATGGACTGTCTGGCCGTGGTGTAGCTCACAGCATCCACTGTGACGACACAGTCACCTTGAACTCTGTGATTTGTACCCCCCTGCGGGTCCGGGGTAAGAATAGGCCCGAGGTATTCCTGCCTGTCGTAAGAGGCGACTAAAAGGAGTTTCAACCGTTTCGTCCTTCCATGAAATGATCCCCCTTGGGGTTTGACCTCCATTTTTCAAAATTCTACAGAAGTACGAGCCTTTTGGGGAAGGACACCTTACATGGTGTACCACTGGTCCTAAGTGCACTAAGACCTTGGCACTCAGCATTGCACCGGCGTTGTAACCATACCCACTATTCCTCAAATTGGGCCTAAACGCCTGATGGGTTGTCCAAGTTACGCCCATAGTGCATCTCCATCTGCACCAGCGATCATGATGGACTTTCCATGGCACCAGAAATCCAGCACGGTAGCCAGCCCGTTGTGGTGGGGTCGTCATGTACCCTCTCGGTTGTAGCCCCCTGACAACACAGGGATCGTACTGCCGATACCCGAGCTGCACCCTCCCCACGTCGGCCAGGGAGTAGATGCCCGTCTCCTTGGGGCATCAGGACTCCCGGCAATGGTCATCCTGCCAGGTGGCCCTTGCTGCGGCTGGGTGGCGCCCGTGGGGAGAGCCCCTGGTCGGAGTGGGTGGTATCGGGGCGGACGCTTCGCAGATGAAACGTCAACATGTATCAGGTCGCTCTGCGGCCGAGTCTTTCAAAAGAAAAGGTACCGTTTCTAGTTCTGGTTCTCCTGCCCTTTTCCCCTTGGCCACTCCATGGGAGGAGGGACAGGCCCGCCGGCTTGGGGCGAAGTACTTCCCCCGCTATTTGGTCTGTTCTCGAACCGATGCGGGGACGTTCGCCACCTCCAAGCCCATGTTCTTTGTTCAGCACATTGAGGACGTCTTCGGGGAAATCGAGGCTCTCAGCAAGATGCGTTCAGGGTCCGTCCTTATCAAGACCACCTCCGCCACACAGTCGGCGGCGCTCCAGGCGTGCGACCGCCTAGGGGACATCCCAGTATCCATTGTCCCACATCTGGCACTAAATAGGATGCAGGGGGTTATTTTTCATCGTGACCTCCTGCTACAATCTGATGAGGAGCTCAGGGCCAACCTGGAGCGCCGAGGCGTGCATTTCGTCCGGCGAGTCCAGCGCGGCCCCAAAGACCGTCGCATCGACACCGGGGCCTTTATCCTCGCCTTCGAGGGGGACGTTCTCCCAGAGACGGTAAAGGTGATGTGCTACCGGTGCGACGTGCGACCTTACGTCCCGCCTCCTATGCGCTGTTTTCGGTGTTTGCGCTTTGGCCACATGTCATCACGGTGTAAGGCTGAGCCCCTTTGTGGCGATTGTGGACGTCCTCTTCGTGAGGAATATACATGCACCCCACCACCTCGGTGCGTTAATTGTCCTGGCGTCCACTCGCCTAGATCCTCAGACTGCCCCGCATATCAGAAGGAGAAGAAGATACAAGAAATCAAAACTTTGGATCGGCTCTCTTATTCTGAGGCCCGGAAGAAGTACGACCGCCTCCATCCCGTGCCATTGACCACCTCGTTTGCCTCAGTTGTGTCCACTCCTTCCGCGGTATCCTCACCCCTATCCTGTCCCCCCCTCCGCCTCCTCCGCCCATCAGGGGGCTCTGCCTCCGCCTCCCAAATCCCTCCCTTCCAAATCCTCCTCCACCGTGGCCCCCGCCCCCTCTGCACCAGTGGCCACCCTTCCTCCTCCTCCTCCTCCTCCTCCTCCCCCCACGCCACCTGAGAAGCGATCCTCTTCTCAGGCGTCCATCGGGGAAATGTTCCGGACCCCAGCTTCCGAGGTCTGGTGTTCCAAAACGGACCCCGCGCGTGAGGACCTTCTTCGGGTCCAGCCCACCATCCCTGTGCCTCCTCGGCCTTCCAAGAAGGCCTCCAAGAAGAAGTCTCTATCCCCCTCTCCACCTCGGCGCGTTTCGTCTGACGCTCCAGCCGTGAGTCGCTGCTCCCGGCCGTCCTCAGTTTCGCCGGGACGCTCTGCTGCCAGGCGCTCCGCCGGCCTTTCGTCGGCAAACGATGCGGCCCGTCCTACCAACCAGGGACAGCGGCCGCAGCTGGCGAAGAGTCAATGGAACCGGATCCGCCTCCCGTCGATTGTAGCGTAGTTCCCTCGCAACCTGGCCCTCCGCGGCCGTCGAGGTGACCAGCTCTTCCCCCGTCTCGTTCCCCCAACCTTTTGACTAGCGATGGCGTTGTTTCATTGGAACATAAGAGGTATTCGATCTAATCGGGAGGAATTACAACTGCTCCTCCGCCTGCACTGTCCGCTCGTCCTTGGTCTCCAGGAAACCAAGTTGCACCCGACTGACCGTATTGCCCTTACCCACTATACCTCGGAGCGGTATGACCTCACCCCTGTGGACGGTATCCCAGCTCATGGTGGGGTCATGTTGCTCGTTCGGGACGATGTTTATTACCATCCCATCCCATTGACCACCCCACTCCAAGCAATAGCTGTCCGCATTACTCTTTCTGCTTTTACTTTTTCAGTTTGTACCATCTACACTCCACCATCATCTGCTGTTAGTCGGGCTGACATGATGCACCTGATCGTTCAGCTTCCCACGCCGTTTTTACTTCAATGCCCATCATCCCCTTTGGGGCTCTCCTGCGTCCTGTCCAAGAGCTCTTGGCGGATGTCTTCAACCATCTCAATCTTGTCTGCCTCAGTACCGGCGCCCCGACTTTCCTTTCGGACTCTACTCATACCTACTCCCACTTGGACCTCTCGATCTGTTCTGCCACTCTTGCCGGTCGGTTCGAGTGGTATGTCCTTTCTGACACCTATTCGAGCGACCACTTCCCCTGTGTCGTTCGTCTCCTGCACCACACCCCATCCCCACGTCCTTCGAGCTGGAACATACTGAAAGCCGACTGGGGACTGTACTCCTCCCTGGCGACCTTTCCGGACCACGATTTTCCCAGTTGTGACAGTCAGGTCGAATACCTCACGGCTGTTATCATCAATGCTACCGAACGTTCCATTCCTCGTACTACTTCTTCTTCACGTCGCGTTTCCGTCCCCTGGTGGAACGAGGCTTGTACGGACGCTATCCGTGCTCGACGACGTGCTTTACGCACCTTTCGCCGCCATCCTACGTTGGCGAATTGTATAGAATACAAACGACTCAGAGCGCAATGCCGTAGAGTCATCAAAGACAGCAAAAAAGCTTGTTGGGCCTCTTCCACCAGCTCCTTTAACAGTTTCACTCCCTCTTCTGTCGTTTGGGGTAGCCTGCGCCGGCTGTTGGGCATTAAGGCCCACTCCTCGGTACCTGGCCTGACCTCAGGTAATGAGGTCCTTGTTGATCCTGTGGCTGTCTCCAACGCCTTTGGCCGCTTTTTCGCGGAGGTTTCAAGCTCCGCCCATTACCATCCTGCCTTCCTTCCCAGGAAAGAGGCAGAAGAGGCTCTGCGACCTTCCTTCCACTCGCTGAATCTGGAAGATTATAATGCCCCCTTTACTATGCGGGAACTCGAACGTGCGCTTGCACTGTCCCGGTCCTCTGCTCCGGGGCCAGATGCCATTCACGTTCAGATGCTGGCACACCTTTCTCCGGCGGGCAAAAGCTTCCTTCTTCGTACCTACAATCGCGTCTGGACCGAAGGTCAAGTCCCCATGCGTTGGCGTGACGCCGTTGTTGTTCCTATACCCAAACCCGGGAAGGATAGACACCTTCCTTCTAGTTACCGCCCCATTTCTCTTACAAGCTGTGTCTGTAAGGTGATGGAGCGCATGGTTAATGCTCGGTTAGTCTGGATTCTTGAATCTCGACGACTACTTACTAATGTCCAATGCGGCTTTCGTCGCCGCCGCTCCGCTGTTGACCACCTTGTGACCCTGTCGACATTCATCATGAACAACTTTTTGCGAAGGCGCCAAACGGTAGCCGTGTTCTTCGACTTGGAGAAGGCTTATGATACCTGTTGGAGAGGAGGTATCCTCCGCACTATGCACAGGTGGGGCCTACGCAGTCGCCTGCCCCTTTTTATTGATTCCTTTTTAACGGATCGAAAGTTTAGGGTACGTGTGGGTTCCGTATTGTCTGACGTCTTCCTCCAGGAGAACGGAGTACCTCAGGGCTCCGTCTTGAGCGTAGCCCTTTTTGCCATAGCGATCAATCCAATTATGGATTGCATTCCACCTAATGTCTCAGGCTCTCTCTTTGTCGATGACTTCGCGATCTACTGCAGTGCCCAGAGAACATGCCTCCTGGAGCGCTGCCTTCAGCGTTGTCTAGACAGCCTCTACTCATGGAGCGTGGCCAATGGCTTCCGGTTCTCTGAAGAGAAGACAGTTTGTATCAACTTTTGGCGATATAAAGCGTTCCTTCCGCCATCCTTACATCTCGGTCCCGTTGTTCTCCCATTCGTGGACACAACTAAGTTTCTAGGGCTCACGTTGGACAGGAAACTGTGTTGGTCTCCACATGTCTCTTATTTGGCGGCCCGTTGTACACATTCCCTTAATGTCCTCAGAGTTCTTAGCGGTTCATCTTGGGGAGCGGATCGCACTGTCCTGCTTCGCTTGTATCGGTCCATAGTCCGATCGAAGCTGGATTATGGGAGCTTCGTCTACTCGTCCGCTCGGCCGTCCCTCTTACGCCGGCTCAACTCCATCCACCATCGGGGGATACGTCTTGCGACCGGAGCCTTCTACACTAGTCCTGTGGAGAGTCTTTATGCTGAAGCTGCCGAGTTACCATTGACCTACCGGCGCGACGTACTGCTGTGTCGGTATGCCTGCCGGCTGTTGTCTATGCCCGACCACCCCTCTCACGAGTCCTTCTTCGCCGATTCTCTCGACCGTCAGTACGGGTTGTATGTGTCTGCCCTGCTGCCCCCCGGAGTCCGCTTCCGTCGCCTTCTTCGACAATTGGATTTTGCCCTCCCTACCACCTTCAGAGAGGGTGAGAGCCCGACACCACCTTGGCTCCAGACTCCGGTTCCTATTTATCTCGACCTCAGCTCACTCCCGAAGGAGGGTACTCCGGCTGCAGTGTATTGCTCACGGTTTGTCGAACTTCGTGCTCGACTTGCCGGTCACACCTTTATTTATACCGATGGCTCCAAAACTGACGATGGTGTCGGCTGTGCCTTTGTCGTTGGGGCCGCCACCTTTAAATACCGGCTCCTCGACCAATGTTCCAGCTTTACGGCCGAGCTTTTTGCTCTCCATCAGGCCGTTCAGTATGCCCGGCGCCACCGCCATTCATCGTATGTACTCTGCTCTGACTCACTCAGTGCTCTTCAGAGCCTTGGAGCTCCCTATCCGGTCCATCCCTTGATTCAACGTATACAGCAGTCCCTCCATTCTTTCGCTAATAATGGTGGTTCTCTCAGCTTTCTGTGGGTTCCCGGACATGTAGGAGTGCCTGGGAATGAGGCTGCGGATGCTGCAGCCAAGGCTGCAGTCCTCCTGCCTCGGCCAGCCTCCCATTGTGTCCCGTCATCTGACATTCGTGGGGATGTTTGTAAGAGGCTTGTGTCGTTGTGGTGGGATGCTTGGTCATCCCTCCGAGGAAACAAGCTCCGGGCAGTAAAACCGCTCCCAACTGCTTGGACAACATCCTCCCGACCATCTCAGCGTGAGGAGGTCCTTCTGACCAGGTTGCGGATTGGGCATTGCCGGTTTAGCCACCGCTACCTGCTCTCCGGTGACCCGGTGTTTTAGCTGATGACGCTCGAGCAGCTGCTCGTATTCTGCGTTTTATAACTTTAACTGGCTTATCCAAAGACATTTAACCTTTTTACTTATTTTATCTGCATCTTTGTCAGGTACTTCTGGTGTCCCCCCATCCCCTTGAGTTTTAGCATATTCCATTTGCTCTAACACCAGTGACTGGGCGCTAATGACCTCAGCAGTTGAGCGCCCTTAAACCCTACCAAAAAAAAGAAATCTGTGATTTGTACGTTATATATAAAAGCGTCGCTTTATACCTGAATTTGTTTGGGGGCGGGGGAGGCGGGATCCCACCCACTGCAGAATATGGTTCAAAAATGGTTCAAATGGCTCTGAGCACTATGGGACTTAACATCTATGGTCATCAGTCCCCTAGAACTTAGAACTACTTAAACCTAACTAACCTAAGGACAGCACACAACACCCAGTCATCACGAGGCAGAGAAAATCCCTGACCCCGCCGGTTTATCAATGGAGAGACGTCTACAGACGTTAAAGTAACCTCTGGCGTGCCACAGGGGAGTGTTATGGGACCATTGCTTTTCACAATATATATAAATGACTTAGTAGATAGTGTCGGAAGTTCCATGCGGCTTTTCGCGGATGATGCTGTAGTATACAGAGAAGTTGCTGCATTAGAAAATTGTAGCGAAATACAGGAAGATCTGCAGCGGATAGGCACTTGGTGCAGGGAGTGGCAACTGACCCTTAACATAGACAAATGTAATATATTGCGAATACATAGAAAGAAGGACCCTTTATTGTATGATTATATGATAGCGGAACAAACACTGGTAGCAGTTACTTCTGTAAAATATCTGGGAGTATGCGTACGGAACGATGTGAAGTGGAATGATCATATAAAATTAATTGTTGGTAAGGCAGGTACCAGGTTGAGATTCATTGGGAGAGTGCTTAGAAAATGTAGTCCATCAACAAACGAGGTGGCTTACAAAACACTCGTTCGACCTATACTTGAGTATTGCTCATCAGTGTGGGATCCGTACCAGGTCGGGTTGACGGAGGAGATAGAGAAGATCCAAAGAAGAGCGGCGCGTTTCGTCACAGGGTTATTTGGTAAGTGTGATAGCATTACGGAGATGTTTAGCAAACTCGAGTGGCAGACTCTGCAAGAGAGGCGCTCTGCATCGCGGTGTAGCTTGCTCGCCAGGTTTCGAGAGGGTGCGTTTCTGGATGAGGTATCGAATATATTGCTTCCCCCTACTTATACCTCCCGAGGAGATCACGAATGTAAAATTAGAGAGATTAGAGCGCGCACGGAGGCTTTCAGACAGTCGTTCTTCCCGCGAACCATACGCGACTGGAACAGGAAAGGGAGGTAATGACAGTGGCACGTAAAGTGCCCTCCGCCACACACCGTTGGGTGGCTTGCGGAGTATCAATGTAGATGTAGATGGAATCGAACCCAGGACCCCGAGCGTGGGAAGCGAGAACGCTACCGGCAGAATATGGTACTTATGGTGTACAGTCACCTTGTACCATGTTTTAATAGTGCATTTTATCTTCGTACCAGGTGATAACACTAAATTTGACTGGTGAAGCTGACCTCTTTATTGTCTGACTGTGAGACGAGAGTAAGAAAGCATATTTGGGCCACAGCCTAAGCTCATAGGTGGGAGGTCGAGTGTCACCAAGTGGCTGGCCCATCCTCTTTTAGTTCAGTGCTCATCCAGACACATATATCTGCCTTTTGATCAGTTATTGTTTCCTCAAGCTCTTGCCTCCATTTCAAGTGTGCGTGTGTGTGTGTGTGTGTGTGTGTGTGTGTGTGTGTGTGTGTGTTTTCTGGAGGAGAGGCAGGGAAGTATTCCCCAGATCTTCCAGGGAAATATTTTTTTAATTTTAGTATCACTTTTTTTAACTTTTTAAACAGTGTAACCAAACACATCATTTAAGTGGGGCACGAACCGAAACATTCCTGTCACTGTCACACCAAAGGGGACTTCTGCTGTGTTTTCTCTCTCTGAAATAGTAAACGGTTTTTCATTATGCAGTGTTTGATAGGAAGTTTTTTCCTGGAATGAATACTGGCTCATCCGTAAGAAGCGGCTCTGGTGACAGGTCTGATGAAGGAAAATTGTTTCATCTAGTTTATACAGGCAGCACAACAGTGAATTCAGATTAATCTGAGCAGTGCTTTAGTAATGCAGTCCACAGGACAATTCAGGGTATGAAATAAATACATGAAGACAAGTAGTTGTGACCAGCACACAGACTACAATTCTGCTAAATAAGGATGAATGCTGGGAGGAGAAATACGTGTTTGTTTGATAAGAGATGTAAAGAATCTACAGATTTGCTATTTAGTAACGTTTGAAAATTAAAGTTGTGTCACGTGTGTTTCAGAAGCGATCGTAATGGCTACAACCGACACCAAGGATGGCAGTTTCGCGAGCGATATGGGTGCTCTGTTAGAATCCGGCGAGGGTGCTGACGTGACCCTGGTGGTCGGCACCTCGCAGCTGCCGGCCCACAGTTTCGTGTTAGCGGCGAGGAGCCCCGTCTTTGCTGCCACGTTCCGGAACGACACGAAAGAAGCCCGCAGTCGTCGAATCGAGATAACTGACGTGCGGGAAGCTGTGCTGAGGCAGCTGCTGCGTTTCGTGTACACCGACGAAGCTCCGCAGCTAGCGAGCATGGCAGCCGAGCTGTTGGCCGCCTCTGACAAGTACGACCTGCCGTTGCTCAAAAAGAGGTGCGAGCAGCAGCTGGCGCAGGGCCTGAGTGTGGACAACGCTGCCGCCACTGCAGTCCTAGCTGTGCTGCACTCCTGTCCGCGGCTCGAGAGTGCGGCTGTGAACTTCATAGCGAGCCATCCCGAGGTGATGATCTCTGCCAGTTGGATAAATGTGCTGCGGAGCAATGCAGAGGCCGCAGTACAAATCTGCACTCTGGCGGCGGCGGCAGCAGCACCAAACATCAGGTCTGAGCAGCATTGTGTGTGTGTGTGTGTGTGTGTGTGTGTGTGTGTGTGTGTGTGTAAAAAAGGCAAAAAAATTCCCTGTACTCATCACATGTGGGTTTTTTAGGTCAGAGAATTCCCTCCCTAGGTACGACAAGACGCCTCCTGAGACGCGGCAAGGTTGAAACAGTTAACGCGGAACAGGGAATTGGCGATCATAAAGCGGTTACTGCATCGATGCTTTTAGCCGTAAATAGAAATATTAAAAAAGGTAGGAAGATATTTCTGTTTAGCAAAAGTGACAAAAAGCAGATTTCAGAGTATCTGTTTTAAGTACAGATAGTGTTGAGTATCAGTGGACAAAGTTCAAAATCATCATACAATATGCGTTAGATGAGTATGTGCCAAGCAAGATCGTAAGATATGGGAAAGAGCCACCATGGTACAACAACAGAGTTAGAAAACTGCTGCGGAAGCAAAGGGAACTTCACAGCAAACATAAACATAGCCAACGCCTTGCAGACAAACAAAAATCATGCGAAGCGAAATGTAGTGTGAGGAGGGCCATGCGAGAGGTGTTCAATGAATTCGAATGTAAAGTTCTATGTACTGACTTGGCAGAAAATCCTAAGAAATTTTGGTCTTATGTCAAAGCAGTAGGGTGGATCAAAACAAAATGTCCAGACACTCTGACCAAAATGGTACTGAAACAGAGGATGACAGACTAAAGGCCGAAATGCTAAATGTCTTTTTCCAAAGCTGTTTCACAGAGGAAGACTGCACTGTAGTTCCTTCTCTAGATTGTCGCACAGATGACAAAATGGTAGATATCGAAATAGACGACAAAGGGATAGAGAAACAATTAAAATGGCTCAAAAGATGAAAGGCTGCTAGACCTGATGGATACCAGTTCGATTTTACACAGAGTACGTGAAGGAACTTGCCCCCCTTCTTGCAGCAGTCTAGAAGAGTGTAGCATTCCAAAGGATTGGAAAAGGGCACAGGTTATCCCCGTTTTCAAGAAGGGATTGTGCAGAACTATAGACTTATATCTCTAATGTCGATCAGTTGTAGAATTTTGGAACACATATTGTGTTAGAGTGCAATGACTTTTCTGGAAACTAGAAATCTACTCTGCAGGAATCAGCATGGGTTTCAAAAAAGACGATTGTGTGAAGCTCAGCTCGCGCTATTCATCCACGAGACTCAGAGGGCCATAGACACGGGTTCCCAGGTAGATGCCGTGTTTCTTGACTTCCGCAAGGCGTTCGATACAGTTCCCCACAGTCGTTTAATGAACAAAGTAAAAGCATATGGACTATCAGACCAATTGTGTGATTGGATTGAAGAGTTCCTAGATAACAGAACGCAGCATGTCATTCTTAATTGAGAGAAGGCTTCCAAAGTAAGAGTGATTTTTAGGTGTGCCGCAGGGGAGTGTTGTTGGACCGTTGCTATTCACAATATACATAAATGACCTTGCGGATGACATCGGAAGTTCACTGAGGCTTTTTGCGGATGATGCTGTGGTATATCGAGAGGTTGTAACAATGAAAAATTGCACTGAAAATCAGGCAGGAGGATCTGCAGCGAATTGACGCATGGTGCAGGGAATGGCAATTGAATATCAATGTAAACGAGTGTAATGTGCTGTGAATAAATAGAAAGAAAGATCCTTTATCATTTAGCAGGTCAGCAATTCCATAAATTATCTGGGAGTAGGCATTAGGAATGATTTAAAGTGGAATGACTATATAAAATTAATCGTCGGTAAAGCAGATGCCAGACTGAGATTCATCGGAAGAATCCTAAGGATATGCAATCCGAAAACAAAGGAAGTAGGTTACAGTACGCTTGTTCGCCCACTGCTTGAATACTGCTCAGCAGTGTGGGAACCGTACCAGATAGGGTTGATAGAAGATATAGAGAAGATCCAACGGAGAGCAGCGCGCTTTGTTACAGGATCATTTAGTAATCGCAAAAGCGTTACGGAGATGATAGATAAACTCCAGTGGAAGACTCTGCAGGAGAGACGCTCAGTAGCTCGGTACGGGCTTTTGTTGAAGTTTCGAGAACATACCTTCACCAAGGAGTTAAGCAGTATATTGCTCCCTCCTACATATATCTTGCGAAGAGACTGTGAGGATAAAATCAGAGAGATTAGAGCCCACACAGAGGCGTACTGACAATCCTTCTTTCCACGAACAATACGAGACTGGAATAGAAGAGAGAACTGATAGAGGTACTCGAGATACCCTCTGCCACACACCGTCAGGTGGCTTGCGGAGTATGGATGTAGATGATCTAGTTGCTTGGTAACATTAACTAATTACTTGGTTGAACACTATTTGCCCTCGAGGTGATCATCTGTAGCCCTTGAACTATTATCAGAGGGCATTATAGGCAGGAAGACAGTACTACTCCATCTGCAGCTCCTTCAAAGCTTTCACAGATGGCTTCCGCAGTGTGTTCTCGGTGGTAGTATATGTTTCGTTATCTTTAAAATTAACTATGATGGAATGAGAGTGCTCTGTTTTAAATCCACTGGACTCATCTGGAAGGAGTGAATTTAAGTCCCTGTTTGGCTGTTTATGTTGACCACTGGTGACAAATGTTTGAGAAAGTTTATTTATAAGGCCTTCAGTCGCTCTCTTGCTCCCAAATGGGATTCTCGTGAGGATGTGCTCTGACGATTTTGTCATTGTTGTGACACTAAAAACTCATTCCCATTTGTTAACAGTGGCATTGTAGGTGCTTTGTGTAATAAATCAGTGACTCATTTGCTTGTATTGTTACTTGTGTTCTTCAAAATTTGGGAATGATCTAAAAAAAATTGCATAATATTTTGGTTCTCTGTTTGGACAGTGTTATTTCATTTCATAGAATTATACGTCTGTAGGATTGACTGTCGTGAGAAATTATGTGCGTAAGCCAGAAGAACAGAATAAATTTTCATTTGGCAATGGAGGGATTAAAACTATGTGCCAGAGTGGGACTCCACCCAGAACCTGTGCCTTTTGTGGGAAAACGCTGTTTCTGACTGAGCTAGTTAGGTATTGACTCATTAACAGCTCTCAAAGCTGTGGCAGTTTTAATCTACCGGGAAGTTTCAAACTGTTGCACATTCCACTGCACATTCTGGACGCAGTCCCTTAGGTTGTAGCTAAGCCATTGCTATACAGTATGCTTTCTTCCAGGAGCGCTAGTACCGTCAGGTATGCCTCACAACTTCTGTGAAACTAGGGAGGTAGATGATGTTCCAGTGGAGGTATAGTTGTGAGGGCGTGTTGGAAAATGCAAAGGTGCTGTATTCAAGTCTCAGTCTAGCACACAGGTTTAATCTGCCAGGAAGTTTCAAGCAGTCAGATGAAGGTCAGCATGCAGAAATGGCTGAGATAGTGACAAGGAGTAGATGCTGATGTAGGTTGGTGGAAGTCAGTAATATTCCTTTGTCATCGAGTTTTGTCTTGCTTAATTACATCTGTGCCTATGTTTCTAGGAACCTAGACACGTTCTCTTACTTCAGTGTTGTTGGCTCCCACATTGCTGCTGCAGTCATCAACTGAACGGTACATGCTTGACAGTTCTGCCCTTCATCTCACTGTAATTTTTTGTTTTCGAATTTTTTGTGATCTTTTGAGTGGTGAAGGTGGTCAAGGAACAGTTGTAAAGTTTGTTAATGAGACGTGTGACTGACATGTCATGTACAGTTTCTGTGTGAGGGTAATATCTGTTCTACACAAGTCTACAAGTCTAGTGCAATATTAATCTTTTTGTCATTGTTATTGTTTCTTGAAGTTGCCTCGAAAGTGTCAATAAGTGCCAATATGTTTTTAACCTTACCATGCCACTGCAGTTTACTACATTACTTATTGTGTTCTAGCTGTTGCCTGCAGATGTGCGTGCATATCACCAGCACCATCACTGCCCAATAAACGAGCAAGCGCCGCATCACACTCTTCGGGGTCGATTTATTTTTCTTGCTTTTAGGGATTGATTTTTTTTTTTTTTTAAGTAGCATACGTTCATCCTCAGCGTTCAAGCTGTCTCCAAAACCAAACGTCATCCAGATCTTCAACTTTTGTACTCCTGTCTTCCTTAGTTGCATGTAATATTATGGTATACTGATTATTTTTATTTTTTGGACTGTCTGACTACTACTGAATCAAACACAATTTTCATGCCATACGCGTTTAGCCTTTATTCTCTGCAAGGAATCTTCAGTGGCCTGGAATATGTACATATTTTTTACTATTTAGTTTACATTTTGGGGCAATGTACCTATAGGTTATAAACTGTTTTGGTGGTTGCCAGAATGAGATTTTCACTCTGTAGTGGAGTGTGCACTGATATGAAACTTCCTGGCAGATTAAAACTGTGTGCCAGATCAAGACTCGAACTCGGGACCTTTGCCTTTCGTGGGCAATTGCTCAGCCATCCGAGCTACCCAAGCATGACTCACGCCCCATCTTCACAGCTTCACTTCTGCCAGTACCTCGTTTGGAAGGTAGGAGACAAGGTACTGGCAGAAGTGAAGCTGTAAGGACGGGGCGCGAGTCGTGCTTGGGTAGCTCAGTCGGTAGAGCACTTGCCCGCGAAAGGCAAAGGTCCCGAGTTCGAGTCTCGGTCCGGCACACAGTTTTAATCTGCCAGGAAGTTTCAGTTCTGGTGGTTGGTTTTTGTTATGATGTAATAATATTTTAAATTCTACTTACAGGTTGAGCATACAATTTTCTACATATTACGTTTCTATTCCATTTTTGGTGTTGATCCTTTTCTTATAATTGCCACTTTGGGTTTTTTCCACATTTCGCAGCACTAGGAACTGAACACCTAAATATCGGGATGCAAGGTTTTGCTTTGTGTTGCCAATTGTCGGATGTTGTTGCCAAAGATTGAATGTTATTGTCAACTTTTGAGCGTAATTTTTGAAGTATTTGTGATCTGATTGCATGCACACATTCAATCGTTGGCAATAACATCTAGCATTTGGCAACACAAACCAAAACATTGCACCAAAACAAGTGTTCAATTCCTAGTGCTGTGAAATCTGGAAAAAAAACCAAAGTGGCAATTATAAGGAGAGGAACAGCACCAACAATGGAACAGAAACGTAATATGTAGAAAATCATCTGTGGAACCTGTAAGTAGAATTTAAAATATTAATAATCATAGCAAAAACAACCACCAGAACTGTTAATAACCTATAGGAACATTGTCCCAGAATGTAAACTAAATAGTATAAAATATGTACATATTCCAGGCCACTGAAGATGCCCTGCAGAGAACAAAGGCAAAACGCGTATGGCACGAAAATGGTTTCAGTAAGATGTAGTCAGACAGTCCAAAAAGTAAAAATTATCAATATACTGTAATTTTCATCAAAATCACTTCACCAGTTTAGTTACAAAAGTTTAATCAATAAAGATACTTTTTCATTTAATATTATTAGTATGGAAGTATGAATTAAACACGTTGACAATTGAATGAGGGCTATCCACAAAGAACATTACGTTTTGGAATTAAAAATAAATAAAGTATTGGAAATTTTTTTTATTATACAGATGAAAGCCACACTTAAATTCTACTTTTCTACATAGTTGCCATTTAAATTAAGGCACTTATCGTAGCGATGGATGAGCTCGGAAATTCCGTGGTCGTCGCATCTGCAGTGACGAGCAGTCCCCTCTAAATATACTGAGGGTCTCACTTCACTGGCCGTAATTATCCTCCCACCCTTGGACAAAAACAAATCTGCCCTGCCTTATCTTTCCAGTCTCCCACCACCTCCCAAACTCCCACAGTCCGGCCACAGAGGGGCGTTCCCCTCGTAACTCAGTACCGTCCGGCACTGGAGCAAACGAATTACATTCTCTGCCAGGGCTTTGATTGCCTTTCGTCGTGCCCCAAAATGAGAAATGTCCTGCCCACTATCCTTCCCACCCCTCCTACCATGGTATTCCGCCGTCCTCCGACCCTACACAATATACTCATCCATCCTTAAATGACCCCTGCTCCCAATCCCTTACCTCGTGTCTCATACCCCTGTAATAGACCTAGATGCAAGACCTGTCCCATACATCCTCCTACCACCACCTACTCCAGTCCGGTCACTAACAAAGGCAGGGCTACCTGTGAAACCAGTCATGTGATCTACAAGCTAAGCTGCAACCACTGTGCTGCATTCTATGCAGGCCCGACAACCGACAATCTGTCTATCCGCATGAACGGCAATCAACAAAACTGTGGCCGAATAATAAGTGGACCACCCTGTAGCTGAACACGCTGCCGAACGTGATATCCCTCATCTCAATGACTGCTTCACAGCCTGTGCCATACGGATCCTTTCCACCAACACCAGCATTTCTGAATTGCACAGGTGGGAACTTTCCCTGCAATACATCCTATGTTCCCGTAACCCTCCTGGCCTCGACCTTTATCAGTCGCTGTCCTCAACCATCCAGAGCCCCCTCCCTGTTCCCATTCCAGCACTACACAGCCGTCATTTCACCGCTACACCCAGTCTTTTAATTTCTTTTATTTTTAGTTCTCTCCTTTCCGCTACTTACCCCCTCTCCTACCTCCGCATCTTCTCTCCTGCCCTCTGTCTACTGTCCCCCACTCTCCCCATAATATCCCTCCCCCTCCCCGCCCCAGCCTCCTCCTTACCCCCACCCAGTCTCCACTCCCATCATGCACTGGTGCTGCTGGTCGCAGTGTAGTTTCAGCTCTCTGAGACTGCAGACGCGTGTGCAAGTTGCGCTTGCGTGAGTGTGCGTGTGTGTATGTGTGTGTACTGCTGACAAAGGCCTTAATGGCCGAAAGCTATGATTGTGTGAATCTTTTTATTGTGCCTATCGCAGCTCAGCATCTCCGCTATATGGTGAGTAGCAACTTTCCTTCTCTCGTATTGTTACATTCCGTCCTGGATTTTCTATTGTTTGACATGCTTATGTATAATGTTTGTATGCAAGTACGGATTAAACACATTTAGGATTGTGTTAGCGTTGTATTTGTTATGTTGAATCAAACAATAAAAGTCTTTTCACAAATATGATAAAGCTCAAAAATTGAAGAGTAAATAGTTTGTCCAAAGAGTGCTTGTTGCTCCATATTTTGCATTATATGCTTCAAGTCAGTAAATATCTTGTACTACACGTGTTCTAATGTAGCCTTTATTCTTCCTCAGCATTCCAGCTATCTCCGTGCCAAATTTCATCCCACTCGGTTCAGCAGTTTAGTTGTGAAGCGTGACAGACAGTGTTACTTTCGCATTTGTAACATCGGTAATAATTACACGTGCCGTATCGCCAGTGTAGAGAATTGTGCTAACTGTCTTGTATTTTGCAGGACTTCGTCTGTGAAGCAGACTTCACCTGTGAACCAGACACAGAACATGGCAGCAAGGCTGACAGAGGCAGCTAGATGTGGCAGAGTGGATGAGCTGCAGAACCTGCTGGCCGAAGGTGCACCAGTTGATGCGAGAGATACCAGTGGGTTTACAGCCCTGCACCTGGCAGTGATGAACACTGGTAAAAGTAAGTTGTTTGGGTTGGACACAGCCTCAGATGTGGGACTGCGCACTGTCAAGTGTCTGCTGAATGCGGGGGCAAATGTCAATGCGGAAGACTCGAACAAGCAGACACCTCTGCACCTGGCTGCTTATCGAGGTGATTTGAAGATCCTGTGGGTGCTGCTAACATCGCCAGTGCAGTTAAATGCCCGCGATCGTTGGGGGAAAACGCCACTCCACTGGGCTGCCACCAAAAAGAACAACGAAGTGACGAGGATGCTGCTGCTTGCCGGAGCAGACAAGAAGGCGAGGGATGGAGAAGGTTTTACCCCGGAAGATATGGCGAACTCGTCCACTAAAAACTTATTCAGTGTGTATTGAATGTTGTGTAAATAAGCTTTCTGCTTTTGTACCTCTTAAATTTTGTGAAAATGAGTAATTTAAGTCTACTTTTCCAGTTGTATCAAAGAAAACTTTCTAATAAAATATTTTGCAGGATTTCTACTCCATTGACTGCCTTCCGGGGGGGTAGCTGCTATTAATGTAGTGATGAAATTAACAATGAAATGAATACCCGTAGCTGCATACAGGCGTCACTACATGTCGATGGGGACAGTTGAAAATGCGTGGCCCGACCTGGACTCGAACCCGGGATCTCGTGCTTACGTGGCAGACGCCCTATCCGTCTGAGCCACCGAGGGCACGGAGGGTAGTGCGACTGCAGGGACTTGTGTCTGGCACGCTTCCTGTGAAACCCACATTCCCATCTCACATCTTCATATATAAATAATGTAGTGACAGTTTTGTTGTTACCCTCGACACTGTGAAACTAATTTGTTAATCACCATTAATTGTATGAATTTGCAATTCTGTGGCATTTATAATCAATATTTATGTGCTGGGTGCACCGGTTACAGGAATGTAATTACTTTTCGTTAAAGTAATCTGTTTTATTTATGAAGTGATTTGTTTTGGGCCATGCAACTCTACCAATCCGTGTGTGGTTAGTCAGGGATTCTTCACACACTGTTCTGTCCTTATCTAAGTACTTATTTTAATGCTGAAGCATGTTACTTTGGATATGCAGAAGAGATCAGGACTTACATTTATGTCTTCAAAGGGTTCCAGAGGTCAATGCAATGCTTCATCAAACACTAGTGATGAGATGTCAAATTAGTAAGCGTATTGTGATCAGTGATGTAGTTCAGTTTAGTTCTAACAGGTAGTCTACCATAGAAAAGATGGTATTCTATTTTGTGCTGGTATATTGCAGTGCCTGATGCTCTTTGTATATTTAGCTCCTTTTGAATCATCAATTTTTTCTTGAGGAAAGTTCAGTTGATTGAAGTGCAGTACGAGACATCTGTCAACAGCATGCTAGAAGTTGGATATTTTTCTAGTACACAGCATACTGTTATCTCCATTTCCTTAGCTGATAGGAAATACAGATGATATATTCACTTGCCACTCAGAAAGTCACACTAATGTATATATCTTGATGAAATTTTGCACTTTGCACAAGTGACGTGCAAGATAAGAGGAAGATCAATGTCTACATAAGATTTTTGTAATCTGACTTGAAACATATATGTATATAATGTATAACATATTTACCCAATTATAAGACAAAGTTTTTCCCAAATTCATTGTTAAAAAAAATACAGGGTCATCTTATTTTTGCAGATTAAACTGTTGCTCCTGAGGTCAACATTTTTATGTTGTTTAGTAGAGTATATAGGTGTAGGCATACATTTTTCGGGGGCTTTCTTACATTTAGAGGTGAAGCTGTGGTTATTGAGGTAAGTGCAGATTTATTTTAAAGAATAGGAAACAATACTTGCGTTCCAACACTCTTGATATTTTCCGGTACACTGAAGTGCTTGATACAGGATTGATGTTGCTCAAATAATCATGCAACGCTGAAATCTGTGGCGCTACTGCAAGAGATATGCAAGAAGTTATGAAGTAGCCACTACAGCAGTCTACTGTTCTGACTAAAATTTCAGTTTTGTGAGACACACGAGGAAGTAGCATTAAATTCTATCGTCTCACAAATTTTTGTCATATTTCAACAAATTTGCAGTAAGGTATTCATACGTGCACGCATAACATGTACGAACATTAATGCCGCTCTTTGAGTAAAGGTAACATTCAAAAACGGAAATGTTGTCCTTCAAAAAATATTAGTTAATTCAGAACTCAGACCAGTATTTTATTTTGCTATGAGAGGCTGTAGTGATTTACTTACTGGGTTGCAAATGAGAAATTCGGTCACTGTTAGTGTATTAGAATACCATTTAAACATGCCACGGAATTTGGAAGGCAAATAGTGACCCCAGCTCGGCTGAAAGCTAGGACGATAGCAGGGAGGGTTGCGTTGAGCGGGCAGCAAATTTCGTAGTGTTGCCAACCGTGGGAATCCGTGCCACATACTTTGGCTTTTATGAACATCATTTTTATACCACATTTAAACTGCGTTTGCCTGAATCCATTTGTAGTCAGAATCAAACTGACTTAAAATTTGACAAATACTAACAATAGTATTCATTTCTCCAGGAGACTGTAAAAGCCTGGATAGTGGCCAGTGGTGTATTTGTGTGTTGCAATGTTATTGACACTCACCATGATGTATGACTAGAATGAAAGGGGATGTCCAGTTAGTTCCATACGGGAAATGATAGTGCGTCAGGTGGGTGATATGGTTGGAAGCAAGAAAGAAAGTAAGCAAAATCTGATAGATATTTGGGGAAAAAAAACAGCTGTGTTCTCAGGTCCCACCTCAAAGACAATGTCAGAAAGAGCAACACATTAAGAAGAAACAGCCAAATGTTTGTGACAAAGAAAATATTAATTTCACAGCTGTGCTATTAGGAGGATGATAATGATTAAAAATAATGATACCATTGACTAAAGAGTTTGCAAGCAAAAAAGGTAGACCATTTCTTTTCATTTATTTTACTTGTAGTATTGTCAAAATGTAGACAGTCAATACATGGCATAAGTTTAGAATAGGTATGATGTTAACTTTTTGGCAGATACTTTGCCAGTAAAACCGGGTATAATTTTGAGTAGTCAGAATATCTAAAAACTAATTTTTTTCTCAAGGAGCCTCATAAAAAAAACATCGCCTTGTATTCAGGGCCGTCTTAATTATTTGCCGATTTATTTCAGTTTCTATATGATCCCCAAATGGACAATTGGGCAGACACAGGTTATATATTTTGTAATGTACACAATATATAAATACATATATGAATTATAAAAATGTATAAATGTATGTATGTGTGTATGAATGTATGTTCTATGTCTCCTAAACTGCTGGACTGTTTCCAATCAAACTCGGTATGCATATCGTACTGTCTGGAAAGAATCACTGTGGGGTAAGAACGACCCACTTATCAAGCGGGTGGGGGTGAGGGTGAAACAGCAGTGTATCCCATGATGCGAGAATACCCATACTTTAGTCATCCGGTGTCTGTGAATGAGAGCATTTTGATTTGCAACGAACTTCACACACAATTCTCGCTGGTGACCCCTTTACAAAATTGTGAAAGGAAGAAAGTTTGTCACTTATTAAGTTTTCGCCGTTCGTGCGTAAAACTGCCTCGTGAAGCATGATGTTTGAATTTATTACTTCTAACTGTATTCATTTCACATTCTGCAGGCAGTATTCATTTACCCCACTAAATGTACCAGAAAAATACATCATCGCACAAAACTTAGTGCAGGAGATACAGCATCATAAACACTGAATGGATGAAAAACTACTGTATCATGCTAGACATTTTAATTTATTACTTCATTGCAGTCAAGTCAATTGCAACACATTTTGCAGACAGTATTCACATATGCCATTGGATGTACCTACAAAAATGTTTCATTGTATGGCACACTTAAGGAGACGCAGCGTCGTAAACATGAGCGTGAGGAAGTGTCGCATCGTGCATGACATTTTAACGTATTATTTATTTACTACTAAATCTATTCACAATACATTGCAGACAGTAGTCACATATATTACTGGATGTACCTGGACAGTTGGTCGTTGTACATAACATAGATTAGGGGATGTGATGTCATAAATATTAATCTGCTTGAAAATAAAACTTCCAGGGTGAAATTTGCTAGACATACAGGTGTAATACAAGGTGTGTTGGGAAAGTAGTGATGCTGAGTTCTCAGAATTCTATACAACAATTCAAGCAAATAACACAAGTAGTTTTATTTCAATAAAGCAGATTGACAATACTTAGTGTTGCAAGCGATGGGCGACAGGCAATATAATCAGTCCTGTGCTATATGCACTGTTGAGGCAAGTTTGTGGATCACTACTAATTGGTCTCGTAGCACTGTCTGCTAGGCCGTGCTAATACCCTGCGATTACTTTCCAGTAATGTCTGTATACTGAGCGGATCTCAGCAGCAGAGGCTGGCAGGAGCGGCACTCTTATTCATTTCGGCTTGAGGGCGCGCCTGTTGTGGTGAGGTCCTATTCGTGCACCATTGGCAGACGTCATTTCGCTGCCTTCTCTGGTCTTGCATTCTTAGTCTTTGTTCCGGCACTTGTGATTACACCAGAACATTTTTATCCACTGAAGTTTTTATATTTGTTTATTTTTTTTTTTTTTTGGTAATATTGTCCCTTGTGCAAGTGGTTCCCTTTGACAGCTACACACCCACTGAGTCGTCGTACGTAGTCAGTGCTGCTTAAAGGCTTCAACTGGTTGGCATTTAACATGTCAGTAACACTCTTTTGAATGCTCTTCAGAGTCCCAAAATGTCCTTTAGGGCTTTTTCAATTTAATAAGGACTCCGATCAGGTAAATAGGGGATGTGTAGCAACTGGAATGCTCTTTGAGGTCAAAAGTGGCAGTCTAATATGGGATGTTGTTACGGAGCACCCACTTGTCTGAAATTGTCACTCAATTCACCCTCTTCCTGAAACTTCAGAGGATATACTTGTAAAACACTTGATTGTCAATTTGTTCTGGAGGAACAAATTCTTTATGTACAATATCCCAACCGTCAAAAGAAGCAAATCCGCTTTGTTTTCATCTTTGATTTGCTCGTATGAGCTACTTTTGGTCAAGATGTCTCTGTGTGCTACTCCTCACCCTGTCGCTTTCTCAGAACCGTACTCGCAAATCCAGAATTCGTCACCTGTGATCGCACGACTGATCCATTCTTGGTCTTTGGAAATCCTTTCAAGAATGAGTGTGCACACATTTTTTCGACTGTCTTTCTGCTCGGTCACGAGGTTCTTCGTCACCGTGTTGGCACAAACATTTCGTATGTGCAAATCTTTGGTCAAAATTCCTTATTGTTAAATGTCGGTGTGATCTCACAATAGCGTGCACATCCTCAGTGTTTTCATCTGGTTTTGAAGTGGAAGGTCTTCCTGAGTGAGGTTCATCTTCAATGTGTTCTCGACCTTCTAAAAATGATTTGTGCCAGCGAAAAACTTCTGCTCTTATTCTCCGTAGTGCATAGGTCCACTTAATTCTGCTATTCCATTTTTGTAACACACAACAAAAACAAAACTTCACTGATAGCGCTTTCAAAAATCACTTGATGACTATATGGAGCTGAAATTGGGACAGAGTATTTGGAAGGGGATAAACACACTGGTCTGCACAAGCAGAGCAACACAGCATTGCCAGATCAATATTTTCAGCCTCATTACTTTTCTCACATCTCGTGTATGCGTGAAGTGTGTTCCATAATGTGAATGCAAACAAAGCCGTGGGTAAAGAGCTGATCCTAAACAGCTGGAATGATTTTGATCAAATTTATTACATACGTTATTTACAATCTGGAAAGATACTGTGAGGTTAAGAACCGCCAGTCTTGTACTGGTGTCAGTGTGATAATGTGGAGAGAGAAGGAAGGACAGGGAGATGGACTAACAGAAGCCTGCCATACATAAAAATCCAGGCAATTTTCAGCTAGTTCCAACAAATGATACACTTACACTATAGAAGGAGTCACGAGTGACGGTAGTAGAGTTTAGGCTTGTTCTGCACTTACATCACGCATATGTTGACAGTCAACGAGCACTCAGAAGTGTTCCGAGTGCTCTGGTCTGAATGCCGTTGCTAATGCGTGCATTAAATGTGATAGTAGCGAGTTGTTTAGTGATTTTATATTTCATTTGTTGCGAGTCATCATTGCTGATGGTGGTGATAAGTGATAAATCCTGCATAAACAAGTGAGAGACATAATTTGTAGGATATACACTTCCTTCAACTGGAAAGCATCCACATTCACTTACCGTAACTGTCGCTCGGAATCGTCAACAGTGCCATTCTCGTCAGTGCGTCGAGATCTCGACACGCACGAAGCGCCATCATTCGTGGATTGGACAATACAGATCTAAACAAACTCAGTATACTGCAGAGTATTCTGAGATATGTCTCATAATAGCAACAAGTACAAGTAAAGGTATATAAACATGAGGAATTTATACAGGTCTGAAATTAAAAATTGCTAACAGCAAAGCAAATGAATGTATTTTAAACTCTGCAAGTATATGCAGAGCAGTCTGGAATCCCATTACAAGATCTGAATAATTGCAGTCATGAAAATATAATACAAGTTGACTAATGATCTCGACGAATATTTGGTAAATTGCACTTATCTGTATACACTCCTCAATAATTGTGCATTGGGTGCAGAAATCTACTTAAGCAACAGCCAAGAAATGTTAATTTCCTTGCTCACAAATCACTTTATATTAATAAGCCTATAAATGAACATAACAAGTGCAAGCCAGACTATTTACTGTAATTATAAGGTGTCCAACATCTGAGATGAAAATGACACTGCTTTTACAGTGTTACACACACACACACACACACACACACACACACACACTTACTTTTCCCATATTTCTCAAGTTTACAGTTCACTGTCAGTGCACAAAAAGTGACAAAATGCTATAGGCCCCTCCCTGTTGTATTCAAAACAGAAAACTACATGCATAATATATATACTTCAGCAGTAACAAGATCTCAAGTGAACAACTGTTTCATTTTACGTCTTATCTGTCAGTTATAGTGCTAGTTCCAACAGGTGTCTGGAGGAAGAATCCAGATGGTGCATGTGGTGAAACGAGCACCAAGGTCATGACGTCGTGTTGTAGAGCATGCTCTGCAACAGGATACTTTGTGTTGACTGTATACACCTTTTGCCTGTGCCCATTCATCCTGACCATAACTGGAAGGTAGTCATGCCGATGTAAAAGGTCGAATAGCATTTACATAACAGCACGTATATGACGTGGCATTTCGGAGGTGGCTCTCCCTTTGATAGCAATGTTTTCATAGCTACAGGACTGGAATAGGTGGTGGTAAGAGGGTGCATAGGGCAAGTCTTGCAGTGGGGATGGTCACAGCGGTAGGAGCCATAGGTTAGGGAGATGGGTGCAGAAGGAGCCTAGGGTCTGACAAGGATGTTGCGGAGATTGGGAGGGTGACGACAAGCTATTGTAGGTGTGATGGGCAAAATCTCAGACAGAACTGATCTCACTTCAGGGCATTATTTTAGGAAGCATGGCCTTGTCTAAATAGCTGATTGATACATTCTTGACCAGGATAATGCTGGGTGACAAGTGGTATGCTCCAAAGTTGTTTTTTGCAGGAATCACCAGTTCCAGGATAGGATGTGATTGCTTGGGAAATCTGCTTTTGAACTAGGCTATTGGGATACTTACATCCAGTGAAGGCTGAAGTGAGAGTGGTGGTGCACTGGTGTAAAGAGTCTGCATCTCAACGAATATGTTTGCCTCAAATGCCAAGTCGGTATGGGAGGGAATGTTTGATATGGAATGCATCCTTTCCATCTCAAAATTAACACGTTCACTGTGGCTGACACTTATAAGCGCTTCTGCGGTCAACAAGCCAGTGCAAGTAACGCTTATAAGTGGCACGTTCGCTAGCTGAGTACTCAGTTTAGTTTGTTAGGCTGTGCACTCCTGTTAGTACGTGCAACAAACCAAATGTCACATAATGTTTTCCTGCCTGCAGTTGTGTTTTTTCATCTTTAGTCGTCTGTGTTGTGCATTGTTTGCAATGGCAGCAAATCGACCGACACAGGGCCTTCTAACCCGAAAATGTTGTTGCATTGATTGCTCAGAACATGAGGTTTCTGTACAGTATGTGGACTTATTTGTGGTTTGCTATAAAAACACCACCTCTACACCTTGCAAACTTATTTGTTATACAGGATTGGGTTTCCATAGCACCACATTGCAGATGAGTCCTCTCTCTTTTTTCTGCATTTGATAAATCTTTTGGTGTTTTCAGACTAATTCTTTCTCAATTGAGTGGATTTATTGCTTGTTTGAATTGCATTGTCTTTCCAGTTTGCAATAAAATCAATAAATCATAGGTGTTGTTACAATTGTTGCAATAAATGCATATGACACTTATAAGCATCAGACAGCATGCAGATTTATCACATGGTCATCATGCAGCTAAACCGTACTTGTATTTCTATATCTAGCACCGCCTCTTGCACAGACGTTATATTCACTGTCAATATTATGTATGTGCACAACACGAACTTACAGGTTTCGCAGGGGTACGATTTCAGCTCACGTGCGCTTACAAGTGTCCGCCTAGAGCTTTAGTGGCCTGCACTGGTGTCCGCAATGAACATGTTAAGTACTGTTGTTTGTTAATAGGTTAGATTTGGACGGAAGTGTGTTGCTAACCTTTGGGTAGGATGAGATCAACATGAAGGAAAGTCCCATGCGATCCGGAATAGGACCGTATGAAATTTAATTGGGAGAAGGTATTTAGAGATTCCAGGAATTTTAACAGGTCAGAGTACATATGACAAAGATGTCATCAATGTATCTGAACCAAACCAGGGGCTGAAGACTTATGGATCCCAGGAAAGCCTCCTGCAAGTGACCCATGAAAAAGGTCAGCATAGCAAGGAGCCATCCTGGTTCCCATGACCATAGCCCTGATCTGTTTGTATGTCTGTCCGTCAAAGGTGAAGTAATGGTTGGTAAGTATAAAGTTGATTGAGGTGAGCAAGAAGGATATCATAGGCTTGGAATCATTGGAATCAGGTGGGCATTGACAGGTAATGTTCATCAGCAGAGAGATCATGTATGTGGGGGATGTCGGTATACAGGGAGACGGCATCAGTAATAACAAGCAAGGTGTGTGATGAGAGTGTGACAAGCATGGATTTCAGACAATCTAGGAAAGGGTGGGTATCCTCAATATATGAGGGAAGTCTCTGTACTATGAATTGGAGGTGTTCATCATCTAAGGCAGATATATGTTCGGTGGGTGCTTTGAAGCCAGCAACTGTAGGATGGCCAGAGTGATTGGGTTTGTGGATCTTGGGAAGAAGGTATAAGATGGGGCTGCATGTTTTGGGTGGGGTGAGAAGTTCTATGGATTGAGGTATAAGTTAATGTGATGAGCCTGAGGCTCTTAGGAGGGACTGCAGGGTCACTTGGAGGGGGCTGTCCCGTCATCCATAAGCCTTTAACCCCTCGTTTGGTTCAGATTCATTGATGACATCTTTGCCATATGGACTCATGGTGATGTTGACCTGTTAAAATTCCTGGAACACCTTCTCCCAATTAAATTTAACATGGTCATGTTCTAAATCCCATGCCACTTTCCTCAATGTTGATCTCATTCTCATCGAAGGCCAGCTACGCACCGTGTACATCTAACCTACTAAGAAACAACAGTGCTTACATTTTGATAGTTACCATCCTTTCCTTGTCAAACATTTGCTCCCATACCGACTTGGCATTCGAGGCAAACATATTTGTTGAGATGCAGACTCTGTACACCAGTACACCACCACTCTCACTTCAGCCTTCACTGGACATAATTGTCCCAATAGCCTAGTTCAAAAGCAGATTTCCTGGGTCATCACTTCCAATCGTGGTACTGCTGATCCCTCAAAAAAACAACTTCGGGGCATACCGCTCGTCACCCAGTATTTTCTTAGTCTTTAATGTATCAATCAGCTACTTTGACAAGGCCGTGACTTCCTAAAATAATGCCCTGAAATGATATCCGTTCTGTCAGAGATTTTGCCCACGACATCTAGAATAGCTTTTTGTTGCCCTCCCAAACTCCGCAACATTCTTTTCAGACACTATGCTCCTTCTGCACTCACCTCCTTACCCTATAGATCCTATCCCTGTGACCATCCCTACTGCAAGACTTGCCCTATGAACCCTCCTACCACCCCCTATTCCAGCCCTGTAAGTAGTGAACCATATGCTATAAAATGGATAGGCACCTGCGAAACCACACGTCATATACCAGCTGTTATGTAAACACTGTTCGATTTTGGTTCCACAAAAAGTTTGGACACAAAGCTAGAAACTGTGTGGTGCTGATCAGTTTTCCTAGTGGGAACCTTAATAAGAATGCAAACATTTGTAGTGTACAGTGCTCTCAATGCTACAGTAGCAGTGTGCAGGTGTTCCAATAGAATGAAGAAAGAAATTAAATGAAATAGAATGAAAGAAAGAAATTCAGAATGCAGTTTTTTGGTCTATTTGGGTTCTGAGCCAATGTCAGCTACTTATCGTATCTGAACGGTGGCAGACAATACACACGTCAATTCGTAGAGTGAATGGGAGATTTTGTTACACTTCTGTCCTAATTTTTCACCTACTTACGGTTTTTTTGTCAGTGCCTCTATCTTAGGAGACTCGCATTCCAGAGGACGACGGTTCAATCCCGTCTCCGGCCATCCTGATGTAGGTTTTCCGTGATTTCCCTAAATTGCTTCAGGCAAATGCCGGGATGGTTCCTTTGAAAGGGCACGGCCGATTTCCTTCCCCATCCTTCCCTCACTCGAGCTTGCGCTCCGTCTCTAATGACCTCGTTGTCGACGGGACGTTAAACACTAATATCCTCCTCCTCCTCTATCTTAGGAGTTGATTTTCTGGAACATTTTGAAGTGATGGCATATCTAGTGAAATGCTGTTTCATCAGTACTAAAGGTGACAACAATTTACCTTTTGCAGATCCTGTACTGGTTTGCAATGAGTGTGTGAGACGCGGTGTGGTCTGTACAAAGATTTCTGTGGTGCATACTTCGAATCCACGAGACTCGTGCTGTCGTGTCCCAAGCGTGGGTTTTGCAAGGGACTGAGCGACACAGTTTGTGAAGGGATTTAGCCGGTTGACCTTAGTGAGAGAGAGAGAGACTTTTCATCTGGCTAAGATGTTGAAATCCCTGGTGTGAAGGTACAAGGCTAGGAAGTGGGTAGAAGTAAATTTTCCCGAATGTTACACCAGTTCTGTTTTATTCAGAATTAGTACAGATTGCACTAACTGCTTAGTGATTGTACCTACACGATGGCCAAGTCTATTACAGAGACTGTGGCTAACTTGCACCGCTCTGCCTGACTGAAGCTCTTCATTACCTTCTGTCCACGCTAGCACCCTACGTCACGAGTCCCGTGCCACTGCCTAAACATTCGGCGACTATCTCCAGATGCCTGCCCACAGCCCGCTCCTCAGCCCGAGTCGGCTGCTGCTATCCACACTGACTACCCCACCCCTCCCTGCCCCAGACTCCTCCTTACACCCATCCAGCTGCCACTCCCATCATGGACTGGTACCACTGAGCATCTCTGCTATTTTGAGAAAAGTTTTTCTTGCATTATTTTATAGACCAGATACTATTTGTATGAAGGCCTCCCTAAACCAAATTAAATAAATAAATAAATATACAAGGGTAAGTCTTATAATCCGCAAAGTAGTTAAAAAATTTTATTATAATCAAATAGGAAACTTCAACTTTCAACATAGTCTCCCTGCGTTTCAACACGCTTGGTCCATTGTTGTACAAGCTTCCTGATGCCCTCATAAAAGAAGGTTCTCAGTTGAGCTGCGAGCCAGGAATGCACCGCTTCTTTCGCTGCTTCGTCCGAGGCAAATTTACGGGTCCTTAATGCCTGTTTGAGTGGACCAAACGAGTGATAGTCTGAAGGGACAATATGGAGACTATATGGAGGATGATCCAGTTCTTCAAATTTGTGGTTCTGGATCGTTTCTGCAGTGTCGGCAGCAGTATGCGGACAGGCATTGTCGTGCAACAACACCATATGACAGCAATCCTCGGCATTTGCTTCGAATTGCAGGCTTTGGCCTGCAGTAAGCATCTCACTGTAATATACACTGTTTATTGTTGTGCCCCTTTCCCCATAATGTTCCAGTACTGGACCTTGTGTGTCCCAAAAAACTGTAAGCATCAGTTTTCCTGTGGACGGTTGGGTCTTGAACTTTTTCTTGCACGGCGAACTTGGATGTTTCCATTCTGTACTCTGCCATTTACTCTCCGGCTCGTAATGATGGATCCATATTTTGTCACCAGTTACGATCCTGTCTAAGAAGTTGTCCCCTTCGTTACCATAGCGATCCAAATTTTTTTTGCAGGTGTCCAAGTGTGTTTGTTTATGCAACTGTGTGAGTTGTTTTGGGACCCATCTGCACAAACTTTATGAAACCCAAGTCTGTTGTGGATGATTTCGTAGGCACAATCGTGACTAATTTGCAGACAGGCTTTGTCAATAGTTAATCGTCTGTCTAAGAGAATCATTTCACGTGAACGCTCAATGGTTTCTTCATTTGTGGCAGTAAATGGTTGTCCGCCTCCTTCATCATGCATAACAATCGATTCGTAGACACTCCGTTACGGCGAAACAGTGTTACCTACTGTACCGAAAGACTTTGATGAATTCCACTCCTGATAAGGCTTCGGAACACAAAAAATGGATCACTGAACATTGCTCTTCTTTGGTGCAAATAGACAACAGAGCAGCCATGATTAAGAGCACGGCAGCGATAATGAAACTAACCTATCAGCTTGAAAATTGCAAAGACATAACAACAAATAAAAAAAAGCATGCGTCATCAACATAAAATAACAACACTACCAAAATAAACAAAAATATAACTAAAACTTCCTGGCAGATTAAAACTGTGTGCCCGACCGAGACTCCCACTCGGGACCTTTGCCTTTCGCAGGCAAGTGCTCTACCATCTGAGCTACCGAAGCACGACTCACGCCCGGTACTCACAGCTTTACTTCTGCCAGTATCTCGTCTCCTACCTTCCAAACTTTACAGACGTTCTCCTGCGAACCTTGCAGAACTAGCTCTCCTGAAAGAAGCGATATAGCGGAGACATGGCTTAGCCACAGCCTGGGGGATGTTTCCAGAATGAGATTTTCACTCTGCAGCGGAGTGTGCGCTGATATGAAACTTCCTGGCAGATTAAAACTGTGTGCCCGACCGAGACTCGAACTCGGGACCTTTGCATTTAGCAGGCAAGTGCTCTACCATCTGAGCTACTAAAGCACGACTCATGCCCGGTACTCACAGCTTTACTTCTGCCAGTATCTCGCCTCCTACCTTCCAGACTTTACAGAAGTTCTCCTGCAAACCTTGCAGAACCAGCACTCCTGAAAGAAAGGATATAGCGGAGACAAGGCTTAGCCACAACCAGGGGGATGTTTCCAGAATGAGATTTTCACTCTGCAGCGGAGTGTGCGCTGATATGAAACTTGCCCGCGAAAGGCAAAGGTCCCGAGTTCGAGTCTCGGTCGGGCACACAGTTTTAATCTGCCAGGAAGTTTTGTATCAGCGCACACGCCGCTGCAGAGTGAAAATCTCATTCTGGAAACATCCCCCAGGCTGTGGCTAAGCCTTGTCTCCGCTTATCCTTTCTTCCAGAGTGCTAGTTCTGCAAGGTTCGCAGGAGAACTTCTGTAAAGTTTGGAAGGTAGGAGGTGAGGTACTGGCAGAAGCAAAGCTGTGAGTACCGGGCGTGAGTCGTGCTTCGGTAGCTCAGAGGGTAGAGCACTTGCCCGCGAAAAGCAAAGGTCCCGAGTTCGAGTCTCGGTCAGGCACACAGTTTTAATCTTCCAGGAAGTTTCATATCAGCGCACGCTCCGCTGCAGAGTGAAAATCTCATTCTGGAAAAAATATAATTAAATTGTGGATAATAATTGACTTACCCTCATATATGCTTTCAGCATAAAATTAAAAACATAAGCCTCTTTAAGTCTCTATTAAGGCTACACTCAACCCGTTCCAGTATTACTATGTGAATTCTTTAAGGAACGCATTACATACCATACCTACATTATGTTTTTACAACAGAGATGTAACATTACCATTATTTTTTTATAGGCCAGGCTTCAAGAAAAACAAACTAAATAATACCAACCAGTTAACTCTTTCGGTAAATATCGACTTGTACCTGAGTAAGACACTTTGGTTTGATAGTCTCCTTAGTAAATGGAAGAAAACAGTTGTGCACACATTCACGATATCTACACTGCTCACTGCTGCATGCAACAATGATGGAGGTAAAAAAAGATACTGGTATCATTTTATTCATTCAATATTAGTTTTCTTTCTTGTGGGAAACCTCTTTTTTTTTTACACTCTACACTGTGGTCAGAATTAGCACTGCACCCATAAACGACGCAAGCTGGCACTTTGATCAAACAACTTTCATGATTGGAAACATTCAAAGAACATGAAGGTAATTTTTTGGGGCAGGTAAGATGGCAGATGTGAGCTTCAAGTTTTTGGAATTGTGACAACTGTCCTTCCTGCAGAGATTTCTTTTTGTTTTTATTTAATCGAATTTTTATGTTGTTCATGAATTGCAACACGTTCCTAAGCTTTCACACTAATCAGAGCCATATAAGCACGGTCTTTTCCGACTGTACTTCTGACCAAAAAAGTGATTCTCACAGCTGGAGTCCAAAATTTTTGTTAATCATGTCTTTTATGTTCTTGTCGAGGTATTTCCTTAGCAGTTTCATTCCCTAAAAAATATTTATTTATATTTAGTTGAGATGTGGAATACCAATATCATGAATTTATGTTTAAAAATTTTTTTAATGTAACAAACTATTTTCTTAATATATTAGAGGGAAACATTCCACGTGGGAAAAATATATCTAAAAACAAAGATGATGTGACTTACCAAACAAAAGCGCTGGCAGGTCGATAGACACACAAACAAACACAAACATACACACAAAATTCAAGCTTTCGCAACAAACTGTTGCCTCATCAGGAAAGAGGGAAAGACGAAAGGATGTGGGTTTTAAGGGAGAGGGTAAGGAGTCATTCCAGTCCCGGGAGCGGAAAGACTTACCTTAGGGGGAAAAAAGGACGGGTATACACTCGCACACACACACATAGCCATCCACACATATACAGACACAAGCAGACATATTTAAAGACAAAGAGTTTGTCTTTAAATATGTCTGCTTGTGTCTGTATATGTGTGGATGGATATGTGTGTGTGTGTGTGTGCGAGTGTATACCCGTCCTTTTTTCCCCCCTAAGGTAAGTCTTTCCGCTCCCGGGACTGGAATGACTCCTTACCCTCTCCCTTAAAACCCACTTCCTTTCGTCTTTCCCTCTCCTTCCCTCTTTCCTGATGAGGCAACAGTCTGTTGTGAAAGCTTGAATTTTGTGTGTATGTTTGTGTTTGTTTGTGTGTCTATCGACCTGCCAGCGCTTTCGTTTGGTAAGTCACATCATCTTTGTTTTTAGATATATAAACTATTTTC
Source organism: Schistocerca serialis cubense (assembly GCF_023864345.2). Classification (NCBI taxonomy): domain Eukaryota; kingdom Metazoa; phylum Arthropoda; class Insecta; order Orthoptera; family Acrididae; genus Schistocerca; species Schistocerca serialis. The sequence goes on along the minus strand of NC_064648.1, from coordinate 204,521,493 downwards.
TTAAAAATTTTCATCCCCTATTGTACTTCCTTAGGGGCTGAATTTTCAGAAACACTGAAATACATATTTCCTTTATTTCTAACTGAGATGTCAAATATCAGTTCTCATAGATGTACCCTTAAAAATCCTTAAGTAATTATATATTTAAAAAAAAAAAAATCACTCATTATTTTACCCCTTCGTTGTTGAATTTCCAAAAATGCTAAAACACATTTTTTTTTTTTTTTTCTGACTGAGAAACCGAATACCACTATAGAGGGTCAAATGATCAAGGCAATTAAGCTAGTTGAAGATAGGAGTTTTACACAAATGAAGTTAGTTAACATGTGAAGAAATGTTTGGAGCCAGAAGTCGTATGTGTGTTACATTCTGCTGTACAGCTGATTGGTATATTACCGTGATGCAAGTGGATCAACAGAGTGTCGAGTTAAGCAACACGAGGAAGAACACTGAGTCACCAACCAGTGAAGGATGTGACAAGAAGCAGCCGTCCACACACAAGAGTGTCAACATTGAGGGCGACCGAACGACACCAGAATATTCTACCGACCTACTGGTGCTGGAGAATTGCAAAATTCTGCAGCAGAAAGCTGTATTTAAGGACCGGCAGCCAGCTCGTCATCATCGACCTTTGTGAGGCGTCGGAGTGACACGGAGCTCGAGTCACTCGGCGCTGCCACCAGTTCGTAGTCGTCACTGTCATCGCAGTCATAAAAGTCACTATTGTAATGCAGTGCCACAGTGACGCTGTAGTCATCAGTATCACTATTCTTGGACGCCGTCACCAGGCAGCAACCTGTTGTGTGAGTCATCGCTTAAGGTATTGAGGTGTCTTGTCAGAGGGGCGTTCTGAACACAATTTCGACACAAAGCAGCTCAATAGGCTGTGGAGTGGAAGGCGTAGGCTAGCAATAGAACAGTGCATCACCTTTGACTAGACACTCATTTATTGAACACACAAGTCAGGTATTACCCAAAAGGAACAATCAGTACAAATTACAAAATAATATTCTTTTCCTTGAAGTCACTCAAACATTTAAACAGGCAAATAGCAATCATTTAACTGAAAGCCTTTTAAGAAAGCAAGACTAGAAAATTTGAATGACGAGTTTAAATCATATTTAAATAGGCTTTGACCGAGCACATATTTTAAAACGAAATACTTCCTTTAAGGAACCAGCGATCAAAATTAATTACATAATCCTCAACAACCATATTACATCCAAGACATTTAAGATTAAACAGTAATATATAACATCAGAGAGCTGCAGTCCCAAGTTTTAAGCAGCACGTTTCAGATGGACTGCACTGCACCAGTACAGTACAAGTCTCTCAGAGGATCTCCCCACACAGGAAGTTACTGCCGCAATTGACAAAATATCAACATCATTCCATGTACAGACCTAAAACAAACTAAAAGCTCTCTTAAGTTTGGTACAGTTAATTCCCTTTCAACATAACATACATCACAAGTCTAGCCCTAGGACGGCACCGACACCCCGCAATTTAGCACGCGAAAAACTACAGCGATGCACTCGTCACGTATTCTTACAAAATCCGAGAACAGAGAGCCGGCTCCCCAATAGCGGAACATTTAACCATGCGCAGCATGCGGGTTTGCGGGATGCTGATCTCGCCCTTAACCTCAACACCAGTTCAAATACTAGTCAGCCTACAATCTTGAACCACCATACACATTCCTTCAGTTACTGCATAGAAAGCCAATGTGATAGGCAAACAGACCAGCATATGATTAAAGCTTAAGCAATTTCCTTACTAGAGAACTCTTCTGAATAGTAGCCGTAATTTTTTTTTAATGTGAGCACACCCACAATCAAAAGACAAACAACGCCAATCATAAGGACAGTAGCACATAAGCATGTAGCAATGGTAACTTCTGCTTGGATTGGCTACAAATCAGCGTGTGATTTAACACACCAGACAACAGTCTTTACAACATAACCATCAATACAGTAGCAAATTACTCACACGTGTACTCCCCCACAATTTTGAGTCGCAAAGCCATAGACAAAACGTGGAGAACGTATCGCTTAGACCAACATAATGGTGCTCCCTCAGTTACCCCAAATAACTGACTCCTTAGTTGCACAGCAAAGAACCAGACCTAATGAAACCACCACAGTTTTCGCCTTTAAATTGTCACAGTACAAGTGAGACTCAATCACAAATGTAATTTTACATCACCAGTTCCCGTACAGTCAATACGAGCGCCTGATTTTCACCCGTTTATAACGGCAGGCAGCAACATCGTACAGAAAAGAGCGTAGACACGAGCTCTCACCAATTCTCTTCTCCGAAAGCAGCCACCGCAACTCTCGGGAACCACTGGGACATCCAATGCAAAAATCGTTACTCCTTCACACAAATTACAGGACACCCACTTCCCGCTGCTCGCTACGGCGCCTTCCGTTCGGAGCCAACTCGTATATCTCCGTGCGATAGGTCCGGTACCACACTCGCTGCGTCAACCCGACAACCGTCTTCCACCACGTCCCGGAGCACACACCCCCCACAGGACCTCGCCTCGTTACTCCTCGCGTAGGCCCCAGAGGGCGCCGCTTACCGCCCTGACCGTGACAGGAAAGATAAACCGCCAGAGTGGCGCTATCGATATGAGCAGCCACGGCTCAGGTACGTCAGGGTAACACACTGTCACCACTGTCTTGCAATGCTGCCTCCACAAACACTGTGACCGAGGGGCGGAGCCGGGGACACTGGGCTGCCGATGCTAAAGAACCACTCGCCAGGATCGGTCGCTGAGACGGGGCACTGACCTGTCCCACTGTGTCACCACCTCACACCTCCAGCTGCGATCGCAACAGAGGCCCGCGCGGTTCTGTCTGCCACGGTACGACTCGGTGAGGCCGTAGTGCCACTGCCGAGGCAACAGATTCCAGTCATGCCAGAGCATCTACAGTCGCAGCAGTGGGCACATGTGTGAGCATCCACCGGCCACCATTGACGTTGTCAAGAATATTACGAGAGGAAGCAGACCTCACCCAGAAATCCGACGTATTGCAGTTGATCGATGAATGTTGTTATTCTGCCATCAGGAGCCATCTGTGCACACATCCCCACCGTCCTCTTCCTCGTATCCAGCAAAGAACCCACGTTCAAATCTGGAGATGGGCAGTGGATTCTGTGCCTTCTTACATTTACATCTACATCTACATCCATACTCCGCAAGCCACCTGACGGTGTGTGGCGGAGGGTACCTTGAGTACCTCTATCGGTTCTTCTTTCTATTCCAGTCTCGTATTGTTTGTGGAAAGAAGGATTGTCGGTATGCCTCTGTGTGGGCTCTAATCTCTCTGATTTTATCCTCACGGTCTCTTTGCGAGTAATACATAGGAGGGAGCAATATACTGCTTCATTGTTCGGTGAAGGTATGTTCTCGAAACTTCAACAAAAGCCTATACCGAGCTACTGAGCGTCTCTCCTGCAGAGTCTTCTACTGGAGTTTATCTATTATCTCCGTAATGCTTTCGCGATTACTAAATGCTCCTGTAACGAAGCGCGCTGCTCTCCGTTGGATCTTCTCTATCTCTTCTATCAATCCTATCTGGTACGGATCCCACACTGCTGAGCAGTATTCGAGCAGTGGGCGAACAAACATACTGTAACCTTCCTCTGTTTTCGGATTGCATTTCCTTAGGATTCTTCCAATGAATCTCAGTCTGGCATCTGCTTTACAGACGATCAACTTTATATGATCATTCCATTTTAAATCACTCCTTATGCGTACTCCCAGATAATTTATGGAATTAACTGCTTCCAAATGCTGACCTGCTATATTGTAGCTAAATGATAAGGGATCTATCTTTCTATGTATTCGCAGCACATTACACTTGTGTACATTGAGATTCAATTGCCATTCCCTGCACCATGCGTCAATTCGCTGCAGATCCTCCTGCATTCAGTACAATTTTCCACTGTTAAAACCTCTCAATATACCACAGCATCATCCGCAAAAAGCCTCAGTGAACCAATGTCATCCACAAGGTCATTTATGTATACTGTGAATAGCAACGGTCCTACGACACCCCCCTGCGGCACACCTGAAATCACTCTTACTTCGGAAGACTTCTCTCCATTGAGAATGACATGCTGCGTTCTGTTATCTAGGAACTCTTCAATCCAATCACACTATTGGTCTGATAGTCCATATGCTCTTACTTTGTTCATTAGACGACTGTGGGGAACTGTATCGAACGCCTTGCGGGAGTCAAGAAACACGGCATCTACCTGAGAACCCGTGTCTATGGCTCTCTGAGTCTCGTGGGCGAAAAGCGCGAGCTGGGTTTCAGATGATCGTCTTTTTCGAAACCCATGCTGATTCCTACAGAGTAGATTTCTAGTTTCCAGAAAAGTCATTACACTCGAACATAATACGTGTTCCAAAATTCTACAACTGATCGACGTTAGAGATATAGGTCTATAGTTCTGCACATCTGTTCGACATCCCTTCTTGAAAACGGGGATGACCTTTGCCCTTTTCCAATCCTTTGGAATGCTACGCTCTTCTAGAGACCTACGGTACACCGCTGCAAGAAGGGGGCAAGTTCCTTTGCGTACTCTGTGTAAAATCGAACTGGTATCCCATCAGGTCCAGCGGCCTTTCCTCTTTTGAGCGATTTTAATTGTTTCTCTATCCCTCTGTCGTCTATTTCTATATCTACCATTTTGTCATATGTGCGACAATCTAGAGAAGGAACTACAGTGCAGTCTTTCTCTGTGAAACAGCTTTCGAAAAAGACATTTAGTATTTTGGCCTTTAGTCTGTCATCCTCTGTTTCAGTACCATTTTGGTCACAGAGTGTCTGGACATCTTGTTTTGATCCACCTACTGCTTTGACATAAGACCAAAATTTCTTAGGATTTTCTGCCAAGTCAGTACATAGAACTTTACTTTTGAATTCATTGAACACATCTCGCATGGCCCTCCTCACATTACATTTCGCTTTGTGTAATTTTTGTTTGTCTGAAAGGCGTTGGCTATGTTTATGTTTGCTGTGAAGTTCCCTTTGCTTCCGCAGCAGTTTTATAACTCGTTTGTTGTACCACGGTGGCTCTTTTCCATCACTTATGTTCTTGCTTGGCACATACTCATCTAACGCATATTGTACGATGGTTTTGAACTTTGTCCACTGATCCTCAACACTATCTGTACTTGAGACAAAACTTTTGTGTTGAGCCGTCAGGTACTCTGAAATCTGCTTTTTGTCACTTTTGCTAAACAGAAAAATCTTCCTACCGTTTTTTAATATTTTTATTTATGGCTATCAGGGAGACTGCTGAGGCATCACGGAGGATGGACCTTGTGGAGTTTGGAGTCAGCAGTATGGAGCACTCACTATGACAGTGGGCCACACAGGAAAGGAAGCAATTGCTGATTTCAGTTATTTTGGTTTCGAGACTGTCAGGTTGTCCCTTTTCCTGTCTTTTGCCTGGATTATTTTTGTATTGTTTGGGTATACTTTTCTCTCAATTAAATTGTACTCGTGGCAGAGGAGCTTTCAGTAACTGAAGTTATTGAACAACTTAGGGATCAAGTAGGTAAATTACAGATAGAAGTAAATGGGCTCGAAACAGCAGAGAGGGAACAGTCACATCCCAACCCGTCCACCCTGGATGGCACTGCTGCAGGATTGGTTACCCCGTTTTCAGGGAAAGAGGGGGAAGGTGTTTTTGTCTGTTTTGACAATTTGGCTACAGCCACCAAATTGAGGGGATGGAATGAGGAGCATTTATTATTGTTGCTAGATTGGAGTGAATCTCAGTTAGGCTAAAACATCTGAGGATTTTCAGGAAGGGTTAATAAAGAGATAACAGAAGAAGAGCATGGAAAGATATTGGTGGGAACAACTTACTAGTGTTTTTCATAAGCGGGATGAATAAATTGAAAGTTTTACTGACCATATTTGTGAAATCAATTTAGGTGCCTATGAGCTCACGGATGATGATATGGTTAACAAAGTAATTTTGAGGGGAGCAGAACAGAGGGCTCTTGGCCCATTAAAAGTGGAAATGTCAAGAAAGGTTCACATGATATTTCCTAAGTATCCGAGTGAAGCAGTGGATAATGCATTACCATCAGAGGAAACTGACTCATTATTTAGGTCACTGAACATTGGACAGTGTTTAGTACATACATAAATTGTTTTCTTACATGGACAAAAGGGTCACTTACAGCAAGACTGCAGACATTAACATTGTAAGCAATGTGGACATTCATATTGGTAGTGCCGTATCAAAGGAAGTTTCAAATTCAGGGTAGATCTTACGGGCAGTAGTTAAACAGCCGAGGGGGCAGGTTGTCCACTGTGCCGTGCTCCTTGTGAGAGTTAGAACATGTAAGAAAGCAGTTGCAGACATTTTTCTGACCGGTTATGTGGGGGTTAAATTATGTAAAATGTCGTTGGATACTGGTTCTCAGCTATCGGTTGCTAGTAAGTGAGTATCTGGAGAAAATAGGTTAAGTGCACTACACTGAATGTTAAGTGGCATAGATGGAGGGCGTGGGAATTCACTTGGTACTGGAGTGTTGAAGTTCAAAGTGGGCGACATTAACTTCCAAATGGATGCATAAGTTCTTCCTGTTTTAGCAGTAGGTACGACATTATTCTCGGACAATTTCCTGATAGCACATCGTGCCGTAATTGACCTGGTATGGCATATGGTAAAACTGAATGGAAGTTTGTTTCAGCTAGGCTCTGCAGTAGGAATACCTTCACGGTTGCAAGGTCTGCCCTGTGGCCGTGGGTAGCCGATTCGGCTGCGTACAGTGTGCCTTAAAGTCAGATCGTAGGATCACATACGGAAAGGTAAAGGGAAGGCAGTCTGGGCTGATATTGGTGAACTCGTGTGTCATTGAACCATTGGCAGGTAATGAAGAACTAGATGCAGTTAGCTGTTTAATACGACGTAGCGTGTCCTGTGTTTGAGAGGTAGATGGAATGAGCTTAGAGTGTATCAGTATTGATATTTTTGACCCTGAGAAAGTAAAAGTTGTCACAGGCCACCTTGTTTGTGAATTTAGACGTGTTAGATGAAAATGAAATAGACTACGATTTTGCGGCAAACGATGCCGGAAGGATCTGTTGACTGGTCAGTGCTGAGGGGTAAGGTAGCACACCTGGAAGCACAGGACAGAGCATTAGTGGAAAAACCATTGAGTGAGCACATGGAATTATCTAATCTGTTGGGTCCATCACCTGCAACACCACTTGTTCAGCATCGGATTCCTTCTGGAAATGAAGCAACCATCTGCAAATGACTGTATTGTGTACCGGGGCATTTACAGCGGATTACGGAAGACTTTATAGGTCAGCACTTAGAGATGGCGTCGTAGAACCTGATTGTAGTTCCCGGTCTGCTGCCATTGTAATTGTAAGCAAAAAATCACCATATGGTGGCAAAACTTATAGTTTCCGTCACGATTATCAGTTACTCGACTAGAAAATGTTGTCAGATGTGTATCCTACACCTAATATAATAGAGACATTGCACAACTTGGGTCAGTGTTGGTACTCCACAATATTGGATTTGTGTAATGGTGAAGCCAGAGGGCCAATTGAAAACCGCATTTTCAATGCCAACTGGACATTTTCACTTTTGCCACATGCCCTTTGGACTCATAACATGCTGGCAACTTTTCAGGGTTTGCTGGATAGTGTGTTGCACGGATTAAAACCAAAACAGTGCATGGCATACCAGGATGACATAACCATGTATTCAAAGGATATTCCAGAACGTTTAAGAGTGCATGCATGAAGTGCATCATCTGTGTGCAGCACGGTTAATGTTGAATTTAGAGAAATGTCATTTTGTATTGCAAGAAGTTTGGTATTTGTGTCACATTATACAGCAGGGTGTAATTTGTACTAATCCAAAGCTACTTGAGGCTGTTCAGAATTTTCCAACACCCACCAAGGTAAACGTTATAACTTCCAAGTTGAACAAATATATTTCAAGGACGGCACAATACATCTAAGTCACAGATCAAGTAAGACGTGCGTACACTTTAACAGTCAAATCAGAACTGAGTCCGAGTCTAGCGGCCGCTGGCTGGCTGGCCGCTTAGGTGGCGCTGCTGCTGCACGGCTGGCAGACAGCGCCGCATGTAGAGGACGCGCGTAACTGCGTGGCAGCACTTTGAAAGATCGCCGAGTCACAGTACTTTTCCCCCCTGTGAATTTATTGCACAGGTCTCGATGGAGGTGGCCTGTAGATTGCTAACGTCCATAGGTGTTGTTTGACTGGCCGTAAAGTCTCGAAGAGGAGGCTTCCCGTACGGATGGAAGTGTCGCCGACGATAACGGGTCGAGATGACAGGAGACGTGGGGGTCGCATCTGCTGGGACTCCGTGCACCAGTCTGCCCGTTGCGGCAAGTCTGGTTGTTATAACAGGAGACACGGGCGACGTGTCCGCATCCGTAGCAGAAGGAGGCGAGTAGAGTTGTTCTCACAGATGGTGGTCATCTGGTTCTTGCACGGGCACGTCTCCTGTTGGCATCAGTTCTTGTGCGGGCACCGAGATGAAGGTGAGAGGACTGTGTTGTGAGTAATGAGAGAGTCCAGGATCCCGAGCGTCAGGTAGAGTCGAAGGTGGTGTAGTGGCATCCGGAACAGGTGTTGCCGGCACACGAGGCCGAAGCTGGTCCGAATGACGCACTGCACCACCCGTGTCTGTCTGGATTTCGTGCAAGCGTCGGCCGAGGTGTCGTAAGATGTGGCCAGACTCCATTTTGGCTGCCTGCCGTATCCCCGTACCCACACGAGGTCGCCGGCGGTGAACCGGCCCGGCGAAGGCACCCGTGGCCGTGAGGTGGAAGGCTGCAGATGATGAAGTAGCGTGCGGGGCTGTCGGCCGTGTAAGAGCTCGGCCGGGCTGTGGTCGCCTGTGGGGGTGAAACGGTAAGAAGCCGGAAATTGGAGAAGCGCATCAGCAGCAGCAGAACAAGTCAGGAGTTTCCTCATCTTAGCCTTAAATGTGCAGACCAGATGTTCAGCCTCACCATTTGACTGTGGATGGAACGGAGGGGCCGTGACGTGCATGACGCTGTGACAGGCACAAAAATCTGCAAAATTGAAAGAGGCAAATTGCGGTCCATTATCAGTAACAAGAGTAGAGGGAAGGCCTTCCAAAGAGAAAATGCGAGCGATAGCATTTGAGGTTGCCACGGTGGTAGGCGACGTGCAACGACAATGAAAGGAAAGTTAGAGTAGGCGTCAATAACGAGAAGCCAATAAGTACCTAAAAAAGGTCCCGCAAAGTCACCATGAATACGCTCCCAGGTCTTCTCAGGCGAAGGCCACGGTGACAAAGATGACTCTGGGGTGGCAGCCTGTGATGCACAAGGGCCGCAGGCAGCAACCGTGTGTGCGATTTCAGAGTCGATGCTGGCCAGTACACGTGACGGCGCGCCAGAGATTTTGTGCGAGAGACAGCCCAGTGCCCTCGGTGAAGGAGGCGCGAGACCGAAGCACGCAAAGACGCAGGTACCACAACACGCGGCGAAGCATTTTCGGTGGAAAGGAGGATAACACCATCCCTAGCCATGAGGCGGTAATGCAAAGTGTAGTAGTTCTGCAACGGATCAGTAGTCTTAGCAGACGGACGATCTGAACAACCCTTCTGAACACAGCGTAAAACCCGGGAGAGGGTAGGATCAGAACCCATAGCAGCCCCCAGCCGGTCCCCGGTGATGGGGAACCCGTCCGCAACCCGCTGCTTGGCAACATCCAGATGGAAACACAAAAGTTCGTCCCTATCGAATGCCAGATCAGGACCCATGAGAAGGCGAGACAGTGCATCAGCATTCGCACATTGAGCCGTCGGTTGGAAATGAATCTCATAATTGAAACGAGACAAGTAAAGAGCCCAACGCTGGAGGCAGTGTGCAGCCTTGTCGGGAAGTGGCGTTGATGGATGAAACAAGGAAACAAGTAGTTTGTGATCCGTAACTAGATGAAATTTGGATCCATAGAGAAAAACACCAAACTCATGAAGAGCAGAAATAATGGCCAAAGCTTCTTTCTCAATTTGAGAATACTTTCGGTGGGCATCCGTGAGCGTTTTGGAGGCATAAGCAATGGGTTGTTCAGAAACGTCAGAAAAACGGTGCGCAAGGACTGCACCGACCCCGTATTGAGAGGCGTCCGTGGCAAGAACGAGATGTTGGCCAAGTCGATAAGTAGCCAGGCACGGGGCCTATTTCAGCATAGTCTTCAATCTCTGGGAAGCTTCATTGCATGACGCGGACCAGTGAAAAGGCACTTTTTTATGCATCAGGTGATGGAACGGCTGAGCCAGCGAAGCAGCAGACGGTAAAAACCTGTGATAGTATGCTATTTTCCCCAAGAGGGCCTGCAGTTCCTTAACAGATGTAGGGCGAGGAAGGGCATCGATCGCAGCGACAGTTTGCTGAATCGGACGAATACCATCCTGAGAGAGTTGAAACCCCAAGTACGTGATAGATGCCTGAAAAACTTTTCATTTCTGAAGATTACACTTAAGACCGGCAGTCTGTAAGACATGAAAAAGTGTGCGGAGATTCTGAAGATGCTCTGCAGTGGTGGAGGCAGTGAAAACAATGTCGTCCATGTAATTTATACACCCAGGGACAGGGAGCAATAATTGTTCCAAGAATCGCTGAAGGAGAGCAGGGGCGCTGGCAACCCCGAATGGCAATCATTTGTATTGATAGAGGCCGAAAGGCGTGTTAAGGACCAGAAACTGCCGGGAAGCAGCGTTGAGAGGAAGTTGATGGTAAGCTTCTGACAGGTCAAATTTAGAAAAATACTGGCCTCCAGCAAGTTTAGTGAACAATTCTTCAGATCGAGGCATAGGGTAAGTGTCGATGAGGCATTGAGCATTTACAGTAGCTTTGAAATTGCCACAGAGACGAATATCACCATTGGGCTTAGCAACGACAATGACAGGACAGGATCGCTCACTGGAAGTGACAGGAAGCAAGACCCCTGAAGCAGTGAGACGATCCAGCTTCCATTTGACCCGATCACAAAAGGCCCCAGGAATGGGCCGAGCCCGAAAAAATTTAGGCCGAGCAGTGGGTTTGAGCGTGATATGAGCTTCAAAGTCGTTTGCACGGTCTAACCCAGGAGAAAAAAGGGACAAAAATGTCGTTGACAAGGAATCCAATTGAGCATAAGGAATAGAATCAGAGACGATATTGACGGAGTCATCTATTGAGAACTCAAAAACGCGAAAGGCATCGAAACCAAAAAGATTCTCCGCGTTACTATGGTCGACCAAAAATATGGGAACAGTGCGAACGACAGATTTGTAAGATACCTCAGCATCAAATTGTCCCAAGAGAGAAATCTTCTGTTTATTGTAAGTCCGTAATTGCCTAGCGACAGGTGACAGGATTGGAGAACCCCATGCCTCTATTTGCACTCCAGTGGCACGAGAAATTTCAAAAGACTGAGCGATGGATATGACTTCATCTAGAGTCGGATTTGCCAACTGAAGGGCACGTTGCTAAACTTCTTTGTCGGGCGCCGACCGGATAATAGCATCCCGTACCATGGAATCGGCATAGGATTCTTTGTGACCTTCAGTAACAAATTGACACTTTTGACTGAGGCCGTGAAGTTCAGCAGCCCAAGCGTGATAGGATTGATTCGGTTGTTTTTGACAACAATAAAAGGCAACAAGAGAGGCTACCACATGCGTTTGCTTTTGAAAGTAGACAGACAGAACTGAGCACATTTCAGCAAAGGACAAAGACAAAGATGCAGGATCTTTCAAAGGAGCCAATTGCGGCAACAACTGATACATTTGAGGTGAAATCCATAAAAGGAACAGAGACTTACATGTTTGGTCATCCGCGACATGAAATGCCAAGAAGTGCTGTCGAAGACGTTTTTCGTAATCAGACCAGTGTTCCGCCGTCTCGTCGTAAGGAGGGAGAGACAACGACGAGAGACGCCCCGCATTTGATGCCGCAACGAAATCACGAATGGCATTTGTGAGAAGTGTTTGCTGTTCTATGAGACCTTGCAGTAGTTGCTCTAAAGTAGCCACGGAAACCTGTGGGTCAACGATGAAAGAGAAAAATTCACTACCTCGTCGCCAATTGTTATAACTTCAAGTTGAACAAATATATTTCAAGGACGACACAATACATGTAAGTCACAGATCTAGTAAACAAGGTAAGATGTGTGTACACTTTAACAGTCAAATCAGAACTGAGTCCGAGTATAGCAGCCGCTGGCTGGCTGACCGCTTAGGTGGCGCTGCTGCTGCAGGGCTGGCAGACAGCACCGCATGTATAGGACGTGTGTAACTGCGCAGTGGTACTTTGAAAGATTGGCGAGTCACAACAGTAAAGGAATTGCAATCTTATTCGGAACACACAAATTTTTACTGTAGGTATGTTTCAAAATTTGCAGAAATTGTAAGACCTCTCACGTAATAGCTACAGAAAGGTGTGTAGTTCCATTGGACAGCTGAGTGTGAGGCAGGGTTCCAGAAGTTTAAAGATCTGTTGACATCTAGTCCCATTTTGTTCTATCAAGATTTTGAATAACTGTTTATACTTTCAGTGATTTAAGCAATTTTGTGCTAGGGGTTATTTTGAGTCAGGAAGATGATGGACAGGTGCACCCAACTGCATGCATTTCATGGCAGCACAATAATGGTGACTGAAACTATTCCACTACAGAAAAAGAAATGCTTGCAGTGATTTTTGGTATTGGGTACTTTCATTATTACCTGTACGGTAGACGATTTAGAGTGGTGACTGATCGTGCAGCGCTTGAATGGCTTTTAGGATGTAAAGATCCAATGAGTAGATTGAAGAGATGGATTGTGCGGTTAAGTGAGTTTGATTACAAAGTAGTACATCAGCTGGGAATGTTGCACAGTAATGCAGATGGACTCAGCTGTAATGTAAGCACTGTGGAATGCACAGACATTGACGTAAGTGAATGGAGGGCAGGACAAAGTGCTGACCCAGACTGTCAGATGTTTGCTAAACGAAGCAGTTCTGCACGGAGGAGAGATTATTGCATCAAACAACACAAAATGTGCCACAGTTACTGTTACTGCAGAGCTCACATAACTAAGTATTGAGCCAAGTACATGATTTGATTTTAGAGGGACATATGGGTTGAAGAGCAATGGAGAGGATGGTAGTTCAGAATTATTGGTAGATCACACGTAGGCAGGATGTGGACCGTTACGTGAAAAATTGTGTTCCGTGTGCTCAAAGAGCGGAACTTACCGGAAAATTAAACTACAGATGTTACTGGAAGCTAATAAAGCCTTCCAAATGGTAGGACTGGACATCCAAGGACTCCTAGCACAAACACAAGCAGGGAATCATTACATATTAACCATAATTGACTATTTTTCCAATTACATTTCCACGGTAGCTTTACCAGACCAGCAATTCATGGCAGTAGCTGAGGCACTAGTCATCCAGTGGATACTTTGGTTTGGAATGCCTGAAAGCCTGATCATGGATCAGGGTGCAAATTTTATATCAGAATTAATGCAGCAGCTGTGCAGGCTGTTGTGCATTAAGACGTTATGGATGAGCTGTCTGCATTCTCAAGCTAACGGTTGAACACAACAAGTCCACAGGACAACTGCAAAAATGTTGCGTTATTACATAAATTCCCAGCATAAAAATTGAGATGTTCTATTGGCCTATGTCTTCGCTGCATACAACTCGAAAGTTCACCAGATCACAGGGTTATTCTTCTTCTTCTTGCGATACGGCCTCTGTACGACCACGGGTAGCCCCTTCGTGGACTGTATTTTCCTCTTCTTCTCCCAGAACCTCTTCATTCTTTCTCTTCTCCTCTCCCGCCCTTCTTCCGAGATCTTCAGTTTCCGTTTCTCCTGTCGGCTCCACTGGTGACACTCTAATCTTTTCCTGTATTCTTCTCTGTCATCGATCTCCGGCATATTTGTCGGTGTATATTTGTTCCTCCAATTTTCCTTTCCTTCAACCTTGATCCCCAATTCCAACCAGTCCTTCCGAAGTTCAACAACCTACTTGGTTCCTGTCTTTCCCCTTGTCCTCCCTATTGTTTCCCACACTCTCTTCGTCATTCTCTCCGTACTCATCCTAACTACATGCCCAGCAAACCTTGCCCTTTTCAGTCTGACTTCCTCGGATATTGTTCTCATGTTCCGGTACAATTCTTCCCTAGGTCTTCTCATCCACCCCTCTCCACCTCTTTTGGGACCTAGTATTTCTCTCAGTATTTTCCTCTCTCTTTCTCTAGTTGCTCTGCCCCATTTCTTCCTAGTGTCATCGTCTCGGCAGCATATAATACTGCATTCCTCACCGTTGCCTCGTAGTGGCTTATCTTTGCCTCTGGGGATATATTCTTTTTATTGTATACCTCTCTCGTCATGCAGAAGGCTGACCTCATCTTCTTTATCCTCTCTCTTATTCCCTCCTTGCTCCTGTTCCTTCCTGTTATAAATTTCCCAGGTATTCAAATTTGTCCACCATTTGCACAGTGCCTTCTGGCGTTTCCCAGTCTGCAGTGGTGTTTAATGTCTTTGCCTTGTTATAGGCGATCCTCAGTCCCACCTTTCTGGCTACCTTACTTAAGTTGTCGAGTTGTGTCTTTGCGTCTTCTTCCATCTCACTTACTATTGCTATGTCATCTGCAAAGGCTAGGCAGCCCACTTGAGCCCTGTTGTCCTTTTTGTCCCCCACATGGGTCTTTGATATTACCATTTCCTCGTTTATTGCTCTCCACTGCCTTATCACTTCGTCCAGTGCTATATTGAACAACAATGGTGACAATCCATCTCCCTGTTTAACACCAGTCTTGATCTGAAATTCTTCTGACAGTGCTCCTCTGAATCTCACCCTTGCTTTTATGTTTGTCAGAATTTCTTTTATCCCCATAAGAAGTAATTTTTGGGTGCAAGATGTTGTTGCCCTTTGAGTTTTGCATGGCTCCACCACAAGAAAACACCTAGTCAGGGAAAGATTTTACTAGGAGAGTGAAACTTATGTGGAGGCAAGTACAAAAAATGAATATGAAGGTTTTAGTGAAACAGGAAAATATGCATGATGTGAAAGTAGTGTTAGCTAAGTACCACTTGGGTCAATGTGTTATGTTAGCATATCCTTACGTGCCAAAGGGGAAAATGAAGAAGTTTGTGTCAGGTATAATGGACCTTACCGGGTAATAGAGATGACGTCACCGGTTAAACTTAAATTGCAGCGCCCCATCCACGAAATGGGCCGTTTAAGGGGGTTATGGACAATTTGCCTTGTGTGACCCCAGTTTCTGTAGAAGGGGTGGGGGGAAGATGATGGACAAGAAGGAGAAAAAGGAAAAAGCAAAGCAAAGAAAACAGGATAATATGGCAAATCATCAGTGTACGCTAAGACCTAGAGAATTTTCTTTCCCCACAGGACGCACGTTCCCACCGGGGGACAGGAGAAGATGGTAGCAGCATCTGTGAGCATGTTCATTCCATAGAGGAGAGCTGGAGCAGAGTCTTGTTGTATTGTTGCACTAGGGGTGTGTGACCGAAGCAGTTAAGGTACGTCTGTACTGGTAGGTGTTGCATTTTCCAGGCAGACGCAGATTATTATATTGGATCACCAGTGGACATTAAGGATAAACTGCAACATTTGTTCACTCAGGAATGACATGTGGAGACTGGAAGAAAAGTTTGGGAAATTGTACAGCATAATGAGTCATCAGTCGGGGTATAACGGTACACATGGAGAGTATCGTCTGTTGCAATCAGAGTTTTTAAAGCTACAGGTGCAACTACAACTGGCTATGGAGTTGATCCCATGGCCTAGACAGAAAAGGAGGATGGCTGGACACATGTTGTAGGATCTGAAAGACAGTCCCAATTAATAAAATATTCCGTGCTATTATTGTGTGGTCGAAGGGATTTAAAACCCGACGTTCCATCCACATCTGTGGAGGACGTTTTCGAGTGGGATCGTAACTTGTTGAACATCTGATTGACACCTACGCTCGCTACCAACTACAGCAAAATTCCACTTCTGTGTGATCCTGCTCAGGGGCTTGATGTCACATGTTTTGAATACGTGACCGCAATTGTCCGTTGTCGACTGCCGTCGTCTGCTCTTAATATCGCGCCGTGGTGGAAGACTGGTACACATCTTCAGCACAGGAATCCAAATTTCATTCAGTTTCGTGCCCTCTTCCTTTCTATTGAAATTCCTGGGGTGTTTCACAATCTCTGTGGCCTCTTTGTATAGCCTTTCATGGTATCCGCATGTGGCTGCCAGAACTTGAGTCCCATCAAAATGAATGTGGTGGTCTGCAGACTGTAAAGCATGTTTCTCAGCAGCTGATCTGACAATCTCCCCTCTTCTGCAATTGCCCTTATGCACTTCGAGTCTTTTTTTGACAGTTCTTTTTGTAGTACCCACATACACCTCCCCACCACCACCATCATCATCATCATGCCCTATGCCTTTCATCAGTCTGGAGCATAGCCCCCTTATAAAATTCCTCCATGATCCCCTATTCACTGCTAACATTGGTGCCTCTTCTGATGTTAAACCTATTACTTCAAAATCATTCTTAACCGAATCCAGGTACCTTCTCCTTGGTCTGCCCCGACTCCTCCTACCCTCTACTGCTGAACCCATGAGTCTCTTGGGTAACCTTGCTTCTCCCATGCGTGTAACGTGACCCCACCATCTAAGCCTGTTTGCCCTGACTGCTACATCTATAGAGTTCATTCCCAGTTTTTCTTTGATTTCCTCATTGTGGACACCCTCCTGCCATTGTTCCCATCTACTAGTACCTGCAATCATCCTAGCTACTTTCATATCCGTAACCTCAACCTTATTGATAAGGTAACCTGAATCCACCCAGCTTTCGCTCCCATACAACAAAGTTGGTCGAAAGATTGAACGGTGCACAGATAACTTGGTCTCGGTACTGACTTCCTTCTTGCAGAAGAGAGTAGATTGTAGCTGAGCGCTCACTGCAGTAGCTTTGCTACACCTCGCTTCCAGTTCTTTCACTATGTTGCCACCCTGTGAAAATATGCATCCTAAGTACTTGAAACCGTCCACCTGTTGTAACTTTGTTCCTCCTATTTGGCACTCAATCCGTTTATATTTCTTTCCCACTGACATTGCTTTCATTTTGGAGATGCTAATCTTCATACCATAGTCCATACATTTCTGATCTAGCTCTGAAATATTACTTTGCAAACTTTCAATTGAATCTGCCATCACAACTAAGCCATCTGCTGTGATGACCTCCCCACAACTATATGAAATCACATACATTCCAACTTTTTCTAGTGGTTGGCAAGCATCTTTGGCCGATTTTATGTGATCATGTATCTTCTGTGTGGGTGTGTAAATTACCGTGATGTTCCACTTTTTCAAGATTTTTCATATGAGGTCAGTCACCTCCTTAATAAATGGCAGGAAAACTTTTGATTTCACCGGCACTTGAGCATCACTGTGATTTCTACGCAGTGGTGTTAATGCTCTTTTCACCTCATTAAATGAATAACCATTCTTGAGCTATGCATTGCTGAGATGTTTTAATTCTGAATCGAGCAGATCTGGTTCACAGCCTTGCTCCATAAGCCAACGTTTTTATGATGCCACACATTTGTTGTGGGTAGTGGTTCAAATTCCAATGTAGGTAACAGTCTGTGTTCGTGGGTTTTTGGTAAACAGTGTTGCCTAAGCTACCATCTTCTTTCCTGAAAACTGGCACATCAAGAAAATTTAATCTTCCTCCTACCTCCTTCTCCGTGGTAAACAGAATCTTCGGATTGATCCGTTCAGATGTATGTGGGAACGATTCAGTTCCTGCCTGTCATGGAACCACAAAACAAACGTACCATCCATGTAACGAAAACAAATATTCGGTTTCTTGTTTGCAGTTTTCCATGCCTGCTCCTCAAATTTTTCCATAAAGAAGTTCACTATAATTAGACTTAAGGGATCCCACAGTGATGCTATCCATCTACTCATAGAACTCTTTGTTCCATTTGAGATATTCGGTTGTAAGGCAATATTTAAACAGTTCTGAAACATCGGGAGGAAAAATCTGATTCATTCATTCATTCATTTCTGTGTCCGGTCAGCATTTCTGGAGGGTAACAACTCTGATGGCCTTGTTGTTTCCCTTAATCAGGTCTTGTGTTGTGCCACGTTGTTCAAGTTGAGGACAAATTAGCAGGTGGGCCAGGTCTTACGTTCTTGCGCACTTGCAGGATGTATCTCTATCAGCTGGAAGAACGCCCCATTTTCGCATGTCGGTCTTGCAAAGAGAACACCCACCCTGAGACAATTGAGCGATCTGCAAATAGGGCAGGGCAAGTCATTTCCTGGAGCTAGCTATTCCTTTACAGGGATATCAGGTGGTTGCTTGCTCTTCCACCTGGTGATGCAGTTAGACTCTGGTGTTCCCTCTAGCGGTCGAGTCCTGGCAATGGAGCTCTTTCTCGACTTCAGTCGACCGACTACAGCCTGATGATAGTGCAGTGGATGTCGGGGATCATAAGTTTGCTTAGCCCTCTCTACATCAGCAGCCACAGCCCTTCTAATAGTGGGGGGAGCTGTTCCATCAATCGGGTAGATTTTATCGACTGGAGGTGGCTCCGTAGGTCCGTGACAAGATTCGGACGGTCTCATTGATTGCAATATCAACCTGTTTGGTATGAGTGGATGCACTCCACATAGGTGAAGCATACTCTGCTGCGGACACACACAAAGCAAGAGCCGAAATTCTCAGGACGGGATGACTTGCTCCCCAGGTGGTGGATGTGAGCTTTCTCAAGCTGGCAATGGCAATGTTTCTTGAAGGACAGAGTTTGGTCGAGGGTAACTGGTGTTGAACAATCATCCAGTTGTTTGCCTTGCCATGTAACGTCCAGCTGTAGCAACACTTCATTGATCTGAACCGATACCACATTAAAACTAACTAATATGTCCTTCAGCTGTACCACTATGCCATTTAATTTACTGATAAATTCTTCATACACGAATCCGATTGGCCCTCATATGGTCATAATAATGCTGTCAAGAACTTGGCAATCGCATAGATGGGCAAACCAATAGCACTCACTATAGGCCTTAGAGGAACATGTTCTTCGTGCACCTTTGGCAATCCATAAGGCCTTGGTGCTAGTACAATTGAATTGAACAGACTTTTCTGAAAGATCTGTTCGATAGAGGACTTCTTTATCAACCCCGTCACAGTTCTAGGAACTTTTTCATTGGGATCTTTACTTAGATTCCTATATGTTTGTGGATCTTATAAGTCTTTACTCTTACTATAATAGTTGGTCACATTCAAAACAACCATTGCATTTCCCCTGTCATCAGGGAGAATGATAACACTATCATCCTCATTCAGGCCCTTTGAGGCATTCCTCTCACCCGCAGTTAAATTGCTTTTTCGAGGCTTTGTACGAGGCATTACTCTCACAGCTTTTATACTGATTTCTTCATCCATAAACTTGTCTACACTATGAATGCCTGCTTCTACACTAATTGTGACAATTCCGGTCGTGGAAGCTTACATTTTACAATCTTAAAGACAGTGTTTGTTAGAACCGATGCAGATGACATAGCTAACGTCTATAATGCACTCACAACAGGAAGTTGGGAAGGGGGCATAAAGCAGTGAGGAAGCAGTGACTTTCCACAGCACCCAGCTTGACAGTCTGGAAAGTATTGTGCTGAACAACACTCACCAGCTTTGTGATTTGACTGCTATGTTAATGACACATATTAGGTTATCTGCCAACACCAATAATCGAGACTTGCGTTTATTGGTAATCAGTTGGACAATATTGATGCACTGTTAATGATTGTCACATGACTGCACAATCTTGCTGACAGCTTGATAGATGCTTGTATTGAAACTGTGGAGTTGCAGGAAGCACTGTTGCACGCTACACGTGGGCAACTTACACCAGTTTCGTCCATCGGAACGGTTGTTGATGTGTTTGAAAAAAATCCAGAATGTTGATCCAGTGCTTAGGGACTTGTTAAACTGGTGAAGGAGGAGTACTTGACTGTGTGCTATCGCTTAGCTACCGTTATGAGCTAGCAGAGAGGGACTCACCTTGAAGATGGCATACAAATATCACTAACTTATAAACACTGCCATTTGGAGTGCTATGTGGTACACACATACCCAGTAGCATAGGAAGCTTTGCAGAAGTACGTCAGACTAAAGGTGCAGGAGATCTTAGTGATGGCACGTGATAGACACAGCCACGCGTTAATGTCTACAGAAGGATTGTTAAGCTGTCGCATCAGACAAGTTAACACCTGCCATTCAAAGTTAGTGCATACAGTGCCGAAGTCTTGCAAGTTCGCATTGTTTAATTCTGAGAAGGGGGTTGTGGAACGCCCTAAGGAAGTATTGTCAGAGGAGGGGAAATGTTTCCAGTGGGTAGGACAGCACTGGTTATATTCGGTGGCTGAGCCGACAGTCTTTTCTACATGTTGCGAGCAGGGCAAGTTAGGTGGCACAAAAAATATGTTGGTTCAGCATGGTCAAGGATTAAGATCAATGGAAATCACTGTGAATACCTGGACCCACTTCCTGCTTACCAGCTATGATAATGGGAATCATAGTTGTCAGTATGATCCATTCCTTAATTTATGTATCTGACCTACCTTCCTAGCTTTTGTCCCCCCCCCCCCTCCCCCCCAAAATACTTTTTGTTTCTTAACAGTACCATTGATGGAGATCTGCTCACCGCTCTGGATCAGATGAATGATCACCACCCAACATGGTTGTGTTAGCATGGAAGATCTCTTAGAACATGTGAAAAGCTACAGAAGTAAGCAGCAGCAATTGCTAGTCATTGGTTCATCATCAGCCACTTGTGTATTCCTTGTAGTGATTGGAGATACACATTTCTTGTTCAAGAGACGAGTTACTCGAATTCCACCCGACCTTCAGCCTATGGGTTTAAAATGATCAGAACGGCATCCCGATGACAAGACAATGTAAGGAGTGAAGAGTCTTGAAGGCAGAGACCAAGCGTGCTCAGGATCATAATGAACAGTGATGAATAAGAGAGAGAACTGTGGTGTAATGAGTAGTGACAAGCTACAATGTATAGTTCCAAAGGAAGTGAACTGGTAGAGGTTTTAGAACCATGTAGAGTTGAGTATAAACAGATGTAGAGGCACAATGTGGGTACACATTCTTTCTGTAGAAGGAGGGAATGTAGAGGGTCAAACGATTAGAGCAATTAAGTTAGTTAAAGGTAAGGGTTTTACAGTAATAAAGTGAGTTAAAATGTGAAGGAATACTGGGAGCCAGAAGTCGTATGTGTGTTACATCCTGTTGTGTAACTCAGCGGTTTGGTAATGCGACTGAAGTGGGTTGGTGGAGGCCGAGTTGAGCAATACGAAGGAGAACACTGTATCACTGACCAGTGGAGGATGTGACAAGAAGCAACTCGCCACATGCCAGGGTGTCAACATGAAGGACGGTAATTGGGTCAGTTACACTAGCAGAACAACACCAGAATATTTCGCCGACCTACTGGGAAGGAAGAACCGCAAACATCAGAGGCAGAAAGCCATATTTAAGGATCGGCAGCTAGCTCATCATCATTGATCATCTTGAGCTGTTGGGGTGATTCAGAGCCCGTGTCAGTCAGCTCCACCACCAGTTCAGTGTTGTCAACTGCCATTGCAGTCCTTGTGACGCTTTTAAGGCGGGCCGCAAGATGAGACGCAGGCCCGTGAGGTGACGCAGGGGGGCTCACACCAAATTCCTCACGACAGCGTGAGTCACGGCGACAATCATCGCAAGTTGGATCGCAGTTTTAATATGCAGTTTGCTGAGGAACTTTGGCTCTGGCAGAGATGGCGGCTACGTCTGCTATGTTAATAGATATAAGTTCAGAATCGGATTCCGATTCTGAGTTTGAGTTCAAAACGGTGTGTTACATCGCTTTGATGAAACTGGCTACGGGTTCTCACGCCGAAGAAGGTACGAGGAGGACCATATGGCGTGAGTCAGAAGGGGCAGAGTAGCTGGTGAGGAAAGCCCTTGCTGTCGCCAGGGCTACTGTATATATAGCGAGAAGTGGGCAAATTTCATTATTATCAATTAACAGAAACCATATTTTCGTAGCAGAAACAGAATCCTATTAGTCATCAGGACTATCCAACAACAAATCAAATTTAAACAGTGCTCATAGAACTTTGTGTCATTCTATATACTCGGACGACAGTTTCGATTCTATATTGATATCAAAGACGTGGTTAAATCCATCTATTCCGTTATCACTGGTAGATATGGAGGGCTACACGCTAGTAAGGAATGATATTGTAAGGAACCTAGGCATCTTTTTCGATAAACATTTAACCAGGTCAGAGCACATCACGAAAATTTGCTACAGAGTTTTAATAATGTCAACGTAGAATGTTAACAACGAATTACAATGCAACTTTCCATTTTGTACATCCATTTCCTTGGGCACTTCCTCCCACTTCTCAGCTTTCGGCTTCGTTTTCAAGTAATCTTCGTGGCTTGTATCATACAGAACTCTGGTAACACGTACGGCTTCAACTAGCTTTTCCTCCATTTCGAACTACCAACAGCCAGAACCACCGTGAGCCTCGCAGTAAACTGCGTACAGGAGACTGCACCACGCAGGGTCACCGAGCACAGGAACCGCGTCACGTCATGCTGCGCTCTAACGTGCGCAGGACCATTCAGTTGTGCGGTTCCCAAAAACTCACCGTGAGTCACCCTGCGTCACCTCACGGACCTGCGTCTCATCTTGCGGCCAGGCTAATGCAGTTCATTGCCTAGCAGGAGGCAGAGAGATGCCACCACTGTACTCATCACAGTCACTATCATTGGACGTCATCAGCAGGCAGACACCTATAATGAGAGTCATCGACTGGGGTGTGTCGTAGTAACGCACTGTCGTCACTGTCCTGGGACGCCGCCTCCACAAACACCGTGACCGGGGGCAGAGCTGGGGACCCCGGCTCACCGATGCCAGACAGCCGCCACTGGGGACGGTCGCTGAGACGGGACACCGACCTGTTCCGGTGCTGCCGCCGCCTCACCCCCCAGCTGCTATCACGACGCGGCCCGTGGCGCGTGGTTCCGACCACCACGATATGACCTGGCAAGGCTGTAGTGCCGCTGCTGAAACAGAGTTATGCCAGCGTAGCTATAGTCACAGCAGCAGGTGCACATGTGAGCATCTGCTGGCCACTTTTGGCGCCACTGATAAGGGAACCTCCCCATCGCACCCCCTCAGATTTAGTTATAAGTTGGCACAGTGGATAGGCCTTGAAAAACTGAACACAGATCAATTGAGAAAACAGGAAGAAGTTGTGTGGAACTGCGAAAAAATAAGCAAAATATACAAACTGAGTAGTCCATGTGCCACATAGGCAACATCAAGGAGAACGTGAGCGCAGGAGTGCCGTGGTCCCGTCGTAGCGTGAGCAGCTGCAGGACGAGAGGTCCTTGGTTCAAGTCTTCCCTCGACTGAAAATTTTACTTTCTCTATTTTTGCATAGTTATTATCTGTCCATTCGTTCATTGACGTCTCTGTTCACTGTTATAAGTTTAGTGTCTGTGTTTTGCGACCACATTGCAAAACCGTGCGATTAGTAGACGAAAGGACGTGCCTCTCCAATCGGAACCGAAAACATTTGATCGCAAGGTCATAGGTCAACCGATTCCTCCACAGGAAAACACATCTGATATATTATATACAACACTGGTGACGGCATGTGAGTCACAATACAGGAATATGTTGTCGACCCACCTAACTTGTACACTTGGCGAATGGGTAAAAAGATTCTTCTACCTTGCCCGATTTAGGTTTTCTTGTGGATGTGATAATCACTCCCAAAAAAGTGATGAAAACATAAGTGTTTGTCACATAAACTGAAAATAAAAAATTAAACTTTTCACTCAATGGAAGATTTGAACCTAGGACCTTTCGTTCCACAGCTGCTCACGTTACCACGAGACCACGGCGCTCCTGCATTCCCAATGTCCTAGATGTTGCCTGTCTTCCCATGAACTACTCAGTTTGTATATTTTGCTCATTTTTTCACAGTTCCACACAACTTCTTCCTGTTTTCTCAGTTGATCTGTGTTCAGTTTTTCAAGGCCTATCCACTGTGCCAACTTATAACTAAATCTGAGGGGGGTGCGATGGGGAGGTTCCCTTGTGAGAATATGCGAGTGGAAGCAGACCTCACCCAGAGGACCAACAACTCATGTATTGCAGTTGGTCAATGAATGTTGTTATTCTGTCTTAAGGAGCCATCTGCGGTCCCCACGCCCCCCCCCCCCCCTCTCCCCCATCCTCTTCCTCGTGCCACATTCAAATCTGGTAATGGGCAGTGGAACCCGTGCCTGTTTACATCAGTTTTCGTAGTTCTAGCTTCAAAATTTCCTTAATAGTGACATACGAGGGGGGACCCAAAAGATACCAGATTGTTGTCAAAAAAAACTTATTGATGAACCTTTTTACAAAATTACTTCAGTCACCTTCAAAATACTCTCCATTACATGCGATGCACTTGTCGAGTCTCTTTTCCCACTGTTGGAAGCACGTTTGGCACTCTTCAGGTTTGTTGTTGTCCAGTGCCCTTTGTGAAGCTGTTTTTACCGCCTCCACATCGTCATAACGCTCCCCTTTTAGTGTTTTTTTCATTCATGGAAATAGGAAAAAGTCGCACGGGGCTAGGTCCGGCGAATGCGGAGCGTGGGGAATGACAGACCACATCTGAGATGCTAAATAGTGGGTCTTTCGCAAGGCCGTGTGTGCTGGAGCGTTGTCGTGATGCAGAAACCAGTCACCTGATCGCCAAAGTTCCGGCCGTTTCCTCCTCACATCCTCTTGCAGACGCCTTAAAATAACCAAGTAAAAGTGCCGGTTAACAGTCTGGCCAGGGGGTATGAATTCCTGATGCACAATTCCACGAACATAAAAAAAGACAATGATCATCGTCATCACATTTGACCTCACTTGCCTCGCTTTATTTGGTCTGAGAGAGTTGGGAGTCCTCCACTGCCTTGACGCTTACTTGGTTTCTGGGTCATACACGTAACACCAACTCTCATCTCCTGTAATGACTTTGTTCAAGAAGTTTGGATCATGTGCAATCTCTGTTTTCAAGTCCTGACACACATTCATATAGATGGTTTTCTGCTCCTGTGTCAGAAGGCGCGGAACAAATTTAGCAGCAACACGTCTCGTGTGCAAATCCTCACTCAAAATCTGCTGGCACGAGCTCCAACTTTATTCCTGTCTCTGCTGAAATTTGGTCGATCGTTTGGCGACGATCCGCGTTGATCTTTTGGCAGACCTTTTTAATGTTCTCCTCATTTCTTGATGTTGAAGGGCGTCCAAAACAAGCTCGGTCATCGACACACATCTCTCCACGTTTAAAGCACCCAAACCACTCGAAAACCTGTGTGCAGCTCATAGCGTCCTCATGGCAAGCTTTCTGAGGTATTTGGTGTGTCTCCGTTGCAGTTTTTTTTAAGCAGGAAACAAAATTTCACACACATTATTTGTTCTTTTAAAGTTGTCATAACGACTTCGCAGAGGTAATGCGCCAACAGTCAGAGAAACACAATACCACACTTGCGCGTCCAGCTCTACACTGATGCTGTCTGCACAGCTGTTTCATGAAGGTCTCTAATAACACCATCTAGCGTGAGAACCCTGCGCTACGTCTACGAGTGGCAGCGCCCTCGGAGTCCGGTTTCTTTTGGGTCCCCCCTCGTATTTCCAAAAGACCTTTCATCCCCAGTTTCACCCTCTTAGGGGAAGTTCGGACAATTTCTTCAAAATGATGCCTACGGTATAATATCCACACCCTCTCCAAACTTCAAGTTTCTATCCTTAGCAGTTTGGGCTGGGTGATGAGTCAGTGAATCAGTCCAACCCTATTTCAGCCCCTTAGGGGTTGAATATCCAATTTATTCATCTCTAACCAAAAAGTCAAACAACACTCTTCAAAGATTTAGCTTTAAAAATGCTTTCGCAATGAAATATCTTCATAAGACATTTCACACACTATTTCACACCCTATTTCACCCCTTAGGTGTTGAATTTCCAAAAACAGTGACATGCTTATGTTTCATTTCTAACAGAGAAGCCAAATACAAATTTTCATAGATGTAGCTTCAAAAATGCTTGCCCAATGAAATATTTCCCTAAAAGCTTTCATCCCCCGTTTCAACCCCATAAGGGTTGAATTTCCAAAAACAGTGCAACCCATTTTTTTTTTAATTTCTAACTGAGAAGCCAAATTTAAATTGTCATAGATTTAGCTTTAAAATTCTTTCTTAATAAGATATTTTCATAAAAAATCTCATCCCTTATTTCACCCCCTTAGGTGTTCAGTTTCCAAAAACCCTGAAACACATTTTTTTTTTTATTATTTATAACTGGGAAGTCAAATACCTTTGTTTCTTAGATGTAGCTTTAAAAATACTTCAGTAGTTTTTCAATAAAAGCTATCACTCACTATTTCACCTCCACAAGGCTAAATTTTCAAAAATGCTGAAACCTGGATTTCTTCATTTCTGACGGAGAAACCAAATACGTTTTCATAGGCCTGACTCCAAAACTGCCATAATAGTGACATTTTTCAAAAAAACCCTTCATCCTGTATTTCACACACTTGGGATTGGAATTTCAAAAAATCCCTTCTTGAACAATGCCTACAGTATAAGAACAACACCGTTTCCACACTTCAAGATTCTATCCTTAGCGGTTTGGCCAGGGTGATGATGAGACAGTCAGTCATCCTCTATTTCACCATATTAGAGTTTGAATTTCTAAAAACAGTGATGTGTATGTTTTATTTCTAACAGAGAAGCCAAATACAAATTTTCATAGATTTACATTAAAAAAATGCTTGAACAATGAAATATTTTTGTAAAAACGTTCATCCCTTCTTTCACCTCTATATGGGCTGAATTTCCAAAAACAGTGAAACACTTATTTTTTTATTTCTGACTAAGAAGCCAAATTTTAATGTTCATAGTTATAGCTTTAAAAAATGCTTTCATAATGAAATATTTTCATAAAAATATCATCCTCTATTTCACCCCTTAGGGGCGCAATTTCCAAAAATACTGAAACACAATTTTTTTAAATTTGTAACCAAGAAGTTTAATACCAGTGGTCATAGATGTAGCTTTAAAAATACATTAGTAGTTCTTTAATACTATATTTTGAAGAAAAGCTTTTGCCCACTATTTCATTCACATAGGGTTAAATTTCTAAAAAATACTGATACATGTATTTCTTTACTTCTGACTGAGAAACCAAATAACTAGGTCTAGTTTCAAAAGAGCCTTAACAGCGACATTTTTGAAAAAGCCCCTCATCCTCTATTTCGCCCCCTTAGTGTTGGAATTTTGAAAAAACCTTTCTTAAACGATGTCTACAGTACAAGCTCAGTCAGTCAGTCAGGACGTAGTCTTTTTATGAGGTGTGATTGGAAAGTTTTATGAATGGGCTTGTAATTGTACAATGGTTGTACTTACATGGTACTGTGATGCATCTCCTTCAAAATAGTCCCCTTCTGACTGAACACACTGACTCCAACAGTGTTTCCACTTTTGGAAACCCTCCTGGAAATTTTTTCCAGAAGAGTGTTAAGGACACACTCTGTATTTACCTGGATGCCTTCAATCGAGTCAAATCGCTTCACTTTCAGTGAAAATTTCAGGGGCCAAATCAGGAGAATATGGCAGTTGTGGAAGCACGGGAATTTTGAATTTGGTCAAAAATTCAACAATGGAGAAGGCTCGATGAGCTGGAGCATTGTCACGGTGTAGCACCCAACTCCTGTCTTTCCACAATGCAGGCCTTTTCCTCTGCACCTTTTTGTGCAAATGCTCAAGGACACATTTATAGTATTCCTGGTTAATTGTCTGTCCTCCAGGGGTAAATTCATGATGCACAATACCAGTAGAACCGAAAAAAAAAAAAAATCAGCAACATTGTCTTCACCTTCGACCAACCTTGCTGTGCTTCTTTTGGTCGTGGTGAACCTGGAGTCTTCCACTGTGAAGAATGCACTTTGGTTTCAGGATCATATCCATATACCCGCAGTACGTCAAGAAATCTGGGTCATTTTCAGTCCAATTAATCAGTTCTTGGCACACTTCAAGTCAGTATTCTCTCTTGTCACTTGCAACACTTTTGGAATGAATTTTGCAGACACTTAACACATGTTCAAATCTACAGTTAAAATTGACTGAACTGCATAGAAACTTAAATTAAGTTCATCAGCTATCTCGCTAATTGTAAGTCTACTATCAGAATGCACTAAGTCGCGATATTTCACATTTTAATTCGGTTTGAGATGGAGGACAGCCGGACTGTGCTTCATCTTCAAATGATTCATGGCCAGTTTTAAATCTGTTGAACAGGACAAAAACATTTAACTGGCTCATACAACTATCTCCAAAAGCTGCTTTTAATAGTCCGTAAGTCTCAGAAGCTGATTTCCTGGTTTTAAAACAAAATTTCACACACACTCATTGCTCCGTTTTTACGTCCATTTTCACACAGACTGAATTCAGCAACAAGCCCTAACAGACCCACATTCAACCAGCTGCCACAACAAACTGAATAAAGGAAATGCAGTTTCCTGTCAGAAGTTGTTCAAGGACAAGGCAATGACTCACTCCCCACCCTCCGTGTACCTGCCCGCCAAACCAGTAAGCAGTAATGGCTCCATTCTTAAAACTTTCCGATCACACCTCACATATATAGAGGAGATTGGTATGTTCATTGCAAGTTTGAAAGCTATTGGTGTCTTTATTTTCTTTGAAAGTGTGAACCTGCCAACTTTTGGAAGAAATGAGCTCACAATAAGACTTGTAAATAGTGAATTTGGCAGTCAGAGTAGCAACATCATGGTGGATCAATCAGATAAATGCAGTTATGTGGTGACTAACAAATAAATCTACCCAACAGATACAATTTGATTTCAATCAGCTTTGTATGTGTTGTAGTGTAGAACAAAGTGAGAGAAACCTATTTTTTTTATACATGCCCATATAGCCCTTTGAAAACAGTTGAGATTAATGTTTCTGAATGAATGCCCTCTAAATGGTAACAGATATAATAAAAAACTTCAAATAACAGTTCTGTGGTTTTTAATGTATGCTCTAATGGTTCACTCAGGTTTGGCAAAAAAGTTATTTTTTTTTCTTAACGTGTGTCCCCCCCCCCCCCCCCCGCCCCCCCCCCCACTTCCCCTACTACTTTGATTTTCATTTTGACATGTGACTAACAGCAAAACATACAGTGCCGTTGAAAGCAAATTCAATCTTACATGATGAAATGGTATTCCAAAGATGCATTTGTCAGAAATAGTTAGAAATATCTCTATACCACTGTATGTGTGCCAGATATGTGTTGGTTTCAATGCCAGTTGTCCTGTTGGGTTATTTAATAAGTCTTTCACAAATAAATATACACTATACATATATATTCTCTTTTAATTTTATGAAATACAAAATATCTTGTGTTGTATTTACGTTTCCTTTTTACATTTGGTGTTTTTTTTCAGATTCTAACCTTTTCACAGTTAGTCATGTTATATTTGAAATTGTTTGCACATTATTTTGGAACATAATGGAAATTTTTACAATAATGAGAAAGATGCAGAATTGTTTGGGATAAAAAAAAATGCTGAATGCACTTTCACCTTGTCTTTATGAAAGCACCATTTCTGTTTATTTCATAGTCTCTTTCTTTCATTACCTTCTGTACTATACTCAACTAGTTATTTCTGTGTAGGGGTCCATCGAGCTATGTTACTTGGGAGGGACACACAATGCAAAAGTTACTTTTGCCCTTACGTTTCTCACACCTGTGTATTATGTATGTATGTATGTATGTATGTATGTATGGGCCTGTGAATGCTTCTGGGGCATTTTTGTTGTTTACTATGGTATGAAACTAATGTCTGTTATACAATCCATAGTATGTACAGCATGATCGCCATTGTGAGATCCTGAAGAGTATGCAGAACCGTGTTCCTATTGCCATATCCATTCTGACAACAACTTGTCGCTGTTACTGACCCACTGCTGTTATCAACCTGCTGTAATTGTCAACCTACTGTAGTTATCAAACTGAAGATATTGAACTGCACTGTAAATCAGATGCAAGAGATTTGCCGGAAGTCGTCCTGTAGTCGGTTTTTGAAAAGGGAGGTTCACCCGACAACCTGTGGGTGAATGTCAGGGTGAAGCAGTGTAAATGTTTGTCCCTCTCATTCCACCAAAAACCAGCTCTAAAAAAAACTGGCGTTCTCCAAGAAAAACAGCTTGTATCAAAATTTGTATTAAATTAAAATGGTACACCTATATGTATTGTATAACTCAAGCCATTATGAACACTAAAGTTATTTAATACTATGAAATATTAATGTGTTTTTTTTTAAAGATAACTGGAGATTATTTTATGTTGGAATTGCTCCTGGTATCAAACTATAGATGATTAGACTTGTTAGAAGCATTGGCAATGTTCAAACTATCATGTTTCATGTTTTAATAATGTAATTGATAGAAGCAAGGCAATGTCTCATGTAGAAATAAAGTAATAATTGGATTTATTAAAAATTGAAATGGAAAAATGTTGATACTTTCAGGCAGAGTGTATGTTTCATCAGTTTTCTTGTTAAAATTATATATTGTAATTTAATTGTTGTATATACAATTATTGGTACAATAAATGTGATAAGTCTTCTCAATTTTTGTTGTGTGATAAAGAAGCTTTCAAGCTATTAATCAACTACTCTATTTGTGCTAAATAAACATTATGCACCTCCTTACTACGTTCAGATAAAAAGGAATAATCATTTGACTCTTCAAGCTTCAAGGAATAATCATAATACAGGTAAAAATCAGAAGTTGTGCCTTAGTGAAAGCTGATTTGAGTATTGTAGTAAACATGGGGAATAATGTTCCACTGATAACATGTATCTACTGAAAACATTTGCAACAAAGAATAATCCATTTATAGAAGTGAATGGTGCTTGTCAGTCTCCATAAGCTTGTAGCATATTGAAATATAAATCTAATGATGCCATCAAGTCCTAATAAAGTATTAGAGATGCCTTATGACTCTTGCTAAAAGTACTATGTTTCACTGCAGAACTAGTTATGAAAAATGGACATATACACTTGAAAAACTCAACTACAGTTCTCACTATTGTTTAGTACACAGTATGTTTTACATGTTCCCATAGTAGAAGGTTAGAAGTGAGTTCTGGGAAACAGGTGTGTGGAACTAGAATCTATTTCTGTTTGCCAATTGAAAGCAATACAGTATTTGAACTGGGCGCTGTGAATGAACAAATATCTTGCATGAAGTATCTACAAGTATGGTTACATAGTAATTTAGGATCGGGAAAACATGAACTATTTAATAAAAGGATGAGTGGTGGTGGTAAGTTCCTATGGGCCAAACTGCTGAGGTGATCGGTTGCTAGGCTTACACACTACTTACACTAACTTACGCTAAGGACAACACACACACACCCATGCCCGAGGGGGGACTGGAACCTCCAACCAAGGGAGCCACGCGAACCATGGCAAGGTGCCCTAGACTGCGTGGCTAAAAGGATGAGTAAATGCTGTTACATATAAAGAATGTTTCAGAACTGCTGATACATTTAAACAGTGTAAGTGTTGGTACACAAAGCATATTGCTATTTGACAAACTGAGTACTGAAAATATTGTGTCTTAAAAAGACTATTACGCCAGACAGTGATTGTATTTGGTACTGTGTCATAGGAGAATGAGGCTGTCATAGAAGTGTTCTGATGTGCAGGAAAATTTGGTCATCATAATGGTTTTTCGTGGTAATAAATACAGAAAAAAGCAAAGTTTCTTGGAAATTGTATAGTATACATCATTTGCACAATTCCTATAAATCAGCTTACAGTCATTCTATGAGACTTTGATCATAAATAGTCCGAGGGCTTAACAGATAATGCAGGTAGGCACCACCACAATGCAGTCATATCTATGGAGCACTTTGGGGTATTTCAGTCAGATATATCGCTTCCTATTTGGAAAAATATCAAGAGCTCAGATGGGAACCCAGTTCTAAGCAATGAAGGGAAAGCAGAAAGGTGGAAGGAGTATATAGGTGGGAGGAGTATATAGAGGGTCTATACAAGGGCGATGTACTTAAGGGCAATGTTATAGAAATGAAAGAGGAGGTAGATGAAGATGAAATGGGAGATATGATACTGCGTGAAGAGTTTGATAGAGCACTGAAAGACGTCAGTCAAAACAAGGTCCCAGGAGTAGACAACATTCCATTAGAACTACTGACAGCCTTGGGAGAGCCAGTCCTGACAAAACTCTTCCATCTGGTGAGTAAAATGTATCAGACAGGCGAAATACCCTCAGACTTCAAGAAGAATATAATAATTCCAATCCCAAAGAAAGCAGGCGTTGACAAACGTGAAAATTACCAAACTATCAGTTTAATAAGTCACGGCTGCAAAATACTAACGTGAATTCTTTACAGACGAATGGAAAAACTGGTAGAAGCCGACCTCGGGGAAAATCAATTTGGATTCCGTAGAAATATGGGAACACGTGAGGCAATACTGACCCTACAGCTAATTTTGCAAGCTAGATTAAGAAAAGGCAAACCTACGTTTCTAGCATTTGTAGACTTACAGAAAGCTTTTGACAATGTTGACTGGAATACTCTCTTTCAAATTCTGAAGATGGCAGGGGTAAAATACAGGGAGCGAAAGGCTATTTACAATTTGTACAGAAACCAGATGGCAGTTATAAGAGTCGAGGGACACGAAAGGGAACCAGTGGTTGGGAAGGGAGTGAGACAGGGTTGTAGCCTCTTCCAAATGTTGTTCAATCTGTATATTGAGCAAGCAGTAAAGGAAACAAAAGAAAAATTTGGAGTAGGTATTAAAATCCATGGACAAGAAATAAAAACTTTGAGGTTCGCCAATGACATTGTAACTCTGTCAGAAACAGCAAAGGACTTGGAAGAGCAGTTGAACTGAATAGACAGTGTCTTGAAAGGAGGGTATAAGATGAACATCAACAAAAGCAAAACAAGGATAATGGAATGTAGTCGAATTAAGTCGGGTGATGCTGAGGGAATTAAATTAGGAAATGAGACACTTAAAATAGTAAAGGAGTTTTGCTATTTGGGGAGCAAAATAACTGATGATGGTCGAAGTAGAGAGGATATAAAATGTAGACTGGCAATGGCAAGGAAAGCGTTTCTGAAGAAGAGAAATTTGTTAACATCGAGTATAGATTTAAGTGTCAGGAAGTCGTTTCTGAAAGTATATGTGTGGAGAGTAGCCACGTATGGAAGTGAAACATGGACGATAAATAGTTTAGACAAGAAGAGAATAGAAGCTTTCGAAATGTGGAACCACAGAAGAATGCTGAAGATTAGACGGGTAGATCACATAAGTAATGAGGAGGTAATGAACAGGATTGGGGAGAAGAGGAGTTTGTGGCACAACTTGATTAGAAGAAGGGACAGGTTGGTAGGACATGTTCTGAGGCATCAAGGGATCACCAATTTAGTATTGGAGGGCAGCGTGGAGGGTAAAAATTGTAGAGGGAGACCAAGAGATGAATACACTAAGCAGATTCAGAAGGATGTAGGTTGCAGTAGGTACTGGGAGATGAAGCAGCTTGCACAAGATAGAGTAGCATGGAGAGCTGCATCAAACCAGTCTCAGGACTGAAGACCACAACAACAACAATTTGGAAAAACAGTCAGTGGGGTAAGACACCCTTAGGAATGCAGTTGTGAAAGGAACAATATATAAGCACATCTCTGGAAATCCAAAGAAATTTCTGGCACATATCCTAACATACTGTTAGGATATGATGGGTACAACTCCATACAATCTTGTAGAAGGAACTGGTTACACAAGACATTATCCCATGCCTTATTCTCCTGAAAAAATCATTCATCTTCCTAAAACTCTCTCTCTGTCTCTCTCTCTCTCTCTCTCTCTCTCTCTGTGTGTGTGTGTGTGTGTGTGTGTGTGTGTGTGTGTGTGTGTGTGTGTGTGTTATTTGGCTATGTGAAAGGCTAAAAAGGTGCAAAATATGCACAAGACACTGTTTTCGTGGTTGGAAGGGAGGATGGTTGTGGGGGAGTGGGGGGGGGGGGGGGGGGGAGGTGGAGAAAGTATAGGCGCGCGTGGACGGACAGACAGACAGACACACACACACACACACACACACACACACACACACACACACACACACACACACACACAATTACATATAGGTTTATTCCTGTGATCTGTTTCCTCAGTGTATTTATAATTTATAGAATTCTTGGGTGTCCGGCCGGCCATATCGTAATTCCTCTACGATATTTCAGCAAACAGACAGATGGCAATGTGTCTGTTTGCCGAAATATCATGGAGGAATTACAATGTGACCTGGCCAGACACCCAAAAACTCCATAAATTGGAAATACACTGGGAAAGCTTCAGATTGCATATCAAGTACCTTTATGGGGACGAAACACTTCAACAGATAAAGATGCTGGACACATTATGGAACAAGAAGGAGTGGCTTGCTCCACTCAAGTTGATTTCCAACTTAGAGGTCTAGATGGCACTGTGATACCACCTTTCACCAAGACATCTCACCACATAAGGGATGCAGCGGCCTTTTGCACCACAAGATGAACCAGCTCGGTGCTGGTGAGAGAGAGAGAGAATCCTCTATACTCGCAGTTGTCTGGCCCCCACCTTGAAGAAGCTGTAGGAGACTACCTCAAGGTAGCTGCAGTTCTTTCTTCCATATGTACATCTACATCTACATCTACATTTATACTCCGCAAGCCACCCAACGGTGTGTGGCGGAGGGCACTTTACGTGCCACTGTCATTACCTCCCTTTCCTGTTCCAGTCGCGTATGGTTCGCGGGAAGAACGACTGTCTGAAAGCCTCCGTGCGCGCTCTAATGTCTCTAATTTTACATTCGTGATCTCCTCGGGAGGTATAAGTAGGGGGAAGCAATATATTCGATACCTCATCCAGAAATGCACCCTCTCGAAACCTGGCGAGCAAGCTACACCGCGATGCAGAGCGCCTCTCTTGCAGAGTCTGCCACTTGAGTTTATTAAACATCTCCGTAACGCTATCACGGTTACCAAATAACCCTGTGACGAAACGTGCCGCTCTTCTTTGGATCTTCTCTATCTCCTCCGTCAACCCGACCTGGTACGGACCCCACACTGATGAGCAGTACTCAAGTATAGGTCGAACGAGTGTTTTGTAAACCACCTCCTCTGTTGATGGACGACATTTTCTAAGGGCTCTCCCAATGAATCTGAACCTGGCACCTGCCTTACCAACAATTAATTTTATATGATCATTCCACTTCAAATCATTCCGCACGCATACTCCCAGATATTTTACAGAAGTAACTGCTACCAGTGTTTGTTCCGCTATCATATAATCATATAATAAAGGATCCTTCTTTCTATCATGGGTAGACGCTGTCACACGGGCACGGGTGGACAGCATATGAAGAAATGCCACCACTAAACAGATGTCGAAGTTCGGATGTCTTCCAGCGTGACAGAAAAGCGTGCAAGAACCACCTAAGCTTACTGTTACTGTCCTTACGAGAAGAACCGTCGACGACGCAGCAACGTCAGTGCACAAAGGAGGACTCAACTTCACACTGTCTCGGACACCACTACCACTCGTAGACATCGTGGGCGGTGTAGTGCAGGCCACCTGTGCTCTATTGGCTAATGAGGCTGAGGAAATGTGTTGTGTGCTCATGAGGGCCACACCACTGAGGGATAACCTCTCAAAGAGTGGCTATCCGTGAGCTACGTAACAATCCTGCCTGCCTGCTGACAAAGGAAACTGGTATGGCTCCTGTTCTCAGAACAGAAACAGAAAATGTATAAACTTCTCGACGGTGCAACATACAGGAAGATACGAGGAGGCCTGACAAGTCACCCCAGAAAAGAACCACAGAACTTCTTCGCAGTACCTTTGCTGCGAAAATTGTCAAAAAGTTTCGACCGTGAGCTGCTGCACTGCCATGACTATATGGGCTGCCAAAGGTTCTCAAAGAGAATACCCAATAATTAGTAACACAGAGCAGCAACATATGCACTGTCCCAACGCCTTACTGTTCTTCTGAGTGAATCTGGGGGAAAATGCAAATTTCACATTCACAATTCCACTCACTTTGTGAAACATCTGCAAGAACTTTGCCTCCGTGATTGTGACCTGTTGGTGAGTTTCGACGTAGTGTCCCTCTTTGCCAGGGTACCATTGAAGGGCTCCACGGATCTGATAAGCGAGAAATTCGACACCAACCTGACAAGGCTCTTTGATTTTGTACCCACTTCAACGTATTTCCTGTTCAGTAGAAACTGCTACGGACAGACAGATGGTGTTGCGACGGGATGTCCCCTGCCGTCAGTTGTCGTGAATTTGTTGATGAAGAACTGCAAGGAGAAGGCTCTGGAAAAAGCTGACCTAAATCCCGACTCATTTCTATCACTACACGGATACCGCGTTTGCCATTGGGTCACAGCTTTAGTGAATTTCTCCATCTCGACTCACTGTGTCCGAACGTACAGTTTATAATGGAGGTGTAACAGGGCAGTGCCCTTCCATTTCTTGATGTCCCATTAAAACAGAAACTGGATGGCAACCTGGGACACAGTGTGTACAGGAAGCCTACACACAGATCTGTATCTGCACTCTTCCAACAGCCACGACAACTCCCAATGTGATGGCATTTTATGCACACTCGTTCACAGGACACAATTGACCAAGAGTGCCTTCCAGCTGAGCTGAAGCACC
This sequence comes from Schistocerca serialis cubense, assembly GCF_023864345.2. Classification (NCBI taxonomy): domain Eukaryota; kingdom Metazoa; phylum Arthropoda; class Insecta; order Orthoptera; family Acrididae; genus Schistocerca; species Schistocerca serialis. Next base: position 204,484,590 of record NC_064648.1, on the reverse strand, counting down.
TTGAGATGACATTCGGGAGAAATGGGTACAGCAATAAGATGATAAGACGTGCATTCAGAGAGACTGTTCCAAGGCAACAGCAGGATGAAGAAAAAGAAAAGTGCAAATCAGTGGCGCACATACTATTCGTCGGGAATTCTTCCAGAAAAATCGGCAGGATCATAAAGCGACACATTGTAAAATGTGTATTTTGACCTCCTGCAAAATCCTTGACTCTACTAGGCATAGCCAAAGACGATCTAGGCCTCTGCAAACCAGATGTTTACCAAATTCCCTGCCAGTGCGGCAAAACATACGATAGGGAAACCGTTTGCACAGTAGAAGAGAGGTGCCACAAAAGTAAACGCCATACTGAACGACGCGAGACCACCAAATCAGCCGTGGCTCGTCATAGTATAAATACTGGCCGCACTATGGATTACGGAAACACCAAAATACTTAGGCAATCCTCCTCCTGGAATTGCTTAATTAAAGAGACCATCAAAATAAAACTGCAAGATGGTCTAATTAATAAAGATAGTAGCCTACAACGGAGTCAGACTTGGAACCTTGCCCTGGACTTGGAAAGGAAGAAGTGTTCCTGGACGGTGGTGTCTGCAAACGGTGGCGGTAGCACGGACGCTATAGGCCAGAGCGCCAACCGAGGCGCCGCTTCTCCCACCACTGCCACTGTCCACCGCAGAGTGAAGTGGCGGAGGGGGTGGTGGACAGCGTAAGCGTGATGCCAAAGAGGAGCAGCACAACATTCATCAGGGACCACCCGAAGATGATAACGTGTCTGTTTCCTGAAATACTGTGGAGGTATTACGACGTCACCCTGCCAGACACCCAAGAATTCTATAAATTAGTTTTATTCCTGTAGTGCATAAGGTGGCACAACGTAATATACCAACATGCCATTGCTCAGTCCTCTGCATAGAGAGAATCACTTCCTCACTTCAGCTATCTCATGGTTTTACAATGAATGTTCTGTAAATACATTCCTTAGTGGTCTATATCATAACTGAATTGTGTCCATTTGTTCACCTATATACTTCTGTAGCTTCCACATGGAAAGCTCACTCCCGAGAACAAAATACAGGGCTATTACAAATGATTGAAGCGATTTCATAATTTCACTGTAGCTCCATTCATTGACATATGGTCACGACACACTACAGGTACGTAGAAAAACTCATAAAGTTTTGTTTGGCTGAAGCCGCACTTCAGTTTTCTGCCGCCAGAGCGCTCGAGAGTGCAGTGAGACAAAATGGCGACAGGAGCCGAGAAAGCGTATGTCGTGCTTGAAATGCACTCACATCAGTCAGTCATAACAGTGCAACGACACTTCAGGACAAAGTTCAACAAAGATCCACCAACTGCTAACTCCATTCGGTGACGTATGCGCAGTTTAAAGCTTCTGGATGCCTCTGTAAGGGGAAATCAACGGGTCGGCCTGCAGTGAGCGAAGAAATGCTTGAAGCGTGCGGCCAAGTTTCACGCATAGTGATGTGAAAGATTCAGTGTTTAAACCTCCTCTACCAAGAAACGTGCCAGAACTGCGAGCTCGCATCAACAATGCTTTCGAACTCATCGATGGGGACATGCTGCGCCGAGTGTGGGAGGAATTTGATTACCGGCTTGATGTCTGCTGAATCACAAAAGGGGCACATATCGAACATTTGTGAATGCCTAAAAAAACTTTTTGAGTTTTTGTATGTGTGTGCAAAGCATTGTGAAAATATCTCAAATAATAAAGTTATTGTAGAGCTGTGAAATTGCTTCAATCATTTGTAATAACCCTGTACTTACTCTCGTCATACTTTGAACTAGAGTGCTGCAGCGCTCAGTGTTAGACCGGTCACGGCTCGCCTGTTGATGGGGGGGACCGAGCCACTCGTGTCCGGCCTCACACGACTCGGCTCTGTGACGTACTCGTCCCACGTCTGTTGTCCGGATTCTGGACACGCAGATAACCGAGCATGACCGGTCACCACTGGCATCTCACCTCACCTCGCCCCTGCTTGCTGCACTGTACTGTACAAATCCAACGACTCTCTCTCTCTCTCTCTCTCTCTCTCTCTCTCTCTCTCTCTCTCTCTCTCACACACACACTCACACACACACACACACACACACACACACACACACAATGTATTTATCTCTGTCTCTCTCTCTTTTAATACAAAAGTAACGTTTCCATGAATGGGTACGTGACACAACTAAATTCATAATGCACTTGGAAAGCAAATGATATTTCAATACAATCGTGGCTAGAAGACAAGTCTCATTTCCAAACAGAAGATTTATTTTTCGTTTCATTAATAGGAAATATTAAATAAGTGCTGTCCCCGTAATCTAGAAGCCAACCATAATCTAGAAGACAACCGTCTTCATAAAGAAAGCATGCAAAGAACATTAAACATTTACAGACGTAACTTGTCATACTTTTCACTTGTTTGTAACAGAAACAATATTATAGTTATTGTTGATCAGCAGTAAATCACTAATGCATTCCAGATTTAATTTGTCTGCGGTGATTTGTTAGTAACATGCCGGCTTTACCTCAGAAGTTATGTCCCATAGTGCTCAGAGCCATTTGAACCATGCCGGCTTTACTAAAGCATCTTTCAGTAGATGCGCTTGCTGCTGGGATACATAAAATACGTCTTGCAACTGCAGCCAGGCCTAGCAGATCTTTTTAATGTTTACTCCACCACTTAAACATGTCACCATCATCTCCATGGTGCATTAAAATGTAGATATCTACTTCATCTCCTGCGCATGATCTGTTGTTCCTCCATTCCTTGAAACAATCTCTCTTTCTGGGTGGTGATGACACAGTACTTGAAGGATCTACGATAATAAACAAAAAGGACAAGAAATACAGAACTGATGTGGAAATCATCGAAACGTTCTCGTAAAAGCGAAGTGTTTTACGTCAATGAAATGTTATACGAATTATAACATTCCCATTTGTCTATAATACACTATCCACTAACCGTGCAAAAATGATTATGTTAATGATTGCATGTTGTACCTGCATAAGTAGCACATATTTGTCACACATTGCTAAGAATTTCCTGCTTTTCATTTATTTCAAGCATATTAAGATCAAGGAAAGACGGTCAAGGAAACGTAGTAATTTTATGTTTGGAAGTGATCACAATCTTCTCACAAACGAAATTCAAGGCTCGATTTTTAATCTTTTGTACCTCCTGTTAAAAAATACATATATGTTAGCACACATCAATTACGCTGGTTAATTATAACTCTATCGCATATCATAATGAAACAGTGCTTTTATTTGTAGTAATTACTCACCTGACAGTCAGTGTCATTGACACTGCAAATTTGTTGCAGTTTGTGAAAATAAAGACGAACTAATTGGGATGTCAGTTCTTTTTCGCCTTCTAATTCATCTGTGGCCTCTTTAAATGGACTCAGAAAATGTGCAATTTTCCCTGCAAGCTCATTATCATATACTTGCAATCTGTAAGCGGAGTCCTTTTCAAATTGGTTCAAATGGCTCTGAGCACTATGGGACTTAACATATGAGGTCATCAGTCCCCTAGAACATAGAACTACTTAAACCTAACTAACCTAAGGACATACGCATCCAAGCCAGAGGCAGGACGAACCTGCGACCGTAGCAGTCGCGCGGTTCCAGACTGAAGCGCCTAGAACCGCTCGGCCACGCTGGCCGGCCAGAGTCCTTTTCCTTTAGCAAAGCAGCAACTTTGTTATACTGAGTGTGTAAGGATTCCAGCATAGTGTACAAGATGTTCCAGTGTGTAGAGACCTCTTGTTTCAACGATGATTTCAAAGACGAGCAGAGGCCACTTTTCTTAATGTACCTTACAATTCATTTTGCAGTATTTATTGTTATTGCGATGTTCGGGGCATGATTTAACAAAAAGTTATCTTCATCAAAAGTATGGCTAAGCGCTGTGATTATACAATGAGCAGCATAGCACTAGGACCCTTTCGTGATGCCGGCCACCGTGGCCTAGTGGTTCTAGGCGCTTCAGTACGGAACCGCGTGACTGCTACGGTCGCAGGTTCGAATCCTGCCTCGGCCATGGATGTGTGTGATGTCCTTAGGTTAGTTAGGTTTGAGTAGTTCTAAGTTCTAGGGGACTGATGACCTCAGATGTTAAGCCCATAGTGCTCAGAGCCATTTTGAACCCTTTCATGATTTTCCAAAGCCTTTATTACATTGGCACCCTGGTCGGAGACAAAAACAAAACTGTGCAACATGTCCGGCGAAATGTCCCAAATCAGCCATCCTCTCTTCAATTTCTTTCATAATATTTACTCCCGTCTTCTTAACGTCCGGGAATTTTGTTGTAAATAAAACATTGTTGACAAGAGACCAATCTGTGTTAATGTAATGTGTTGTAAGCGTCAAATAGTGCACCTGATTATGCGAATCAGTCCACATATCAACAGTTGCAGGACATGTTTTATTAATAACTCCCACAATAACATAAGGCATTATGTTATTTCGTATTGCATCAGCTTGTTCTTTGACATGTCTGCTTATAGTAGAGGAATGCGGCATGACATCTGCCACGTTAAATTCTCCATAATGGCACCTATGTTTATTAATTCTTGGCCTAGTTCTCTGAAACCTTCACCGGAAACAGCATTAAAAGGTTTCATATCTTTAGCACACATTGCAACTCACTTTGCTGTAATACTATTTTTTATTACTGCCCGTATCCCTGAAGGAGCTTTATCTTTGTGAGATTACTTGCAACTGTGTTTCTTTAAATGATTGGTTCCTGGCTGGAAACGCAATAATGTGGAGCAGTTTATGCATGATACCCAGTAGATGCTCTGTTTTCGTCTACAACCAAGAGAAATGTGCTCCATTCTTGGCTTTTTAGACCTTACCGTTTTTTCAATGTGTAAACATTGGTTTCAATCTTATGTCTTACTGCACTGGATTCCTCGCACCGCTTAAATACAGAGAGAGACACACACCGCAAATGAGAAGCCCGTACTGGCTGCAGACTCACCCGGATAATGACACATGTAATGTGGTTGAAGTTACGTGCTACGTATTCGGTCACGCCTTCTATGCTTGGTCACAAGACCTGGTGAGGGCAGCCTATCCAGTTAGGGTGTGCTCGCCCCATCTCGTTCTTTGTGCTCGCTTACTCAGTCATGCAGGACTCTACTTTGAACCTCTGGAGACACATTCCCCGTTCTCATGTGTAGTCCTTCTTGTACATGTTTGTCTATATTGATTTGACATGCAGTGAGAGCATCTATACTATCATCGTGGGTAGTTCCACTTACTTTGCCGTTGCCAACCCACACAATTTCACATTTATTTTGTGAACAGTAACATATAATGGCCTGTCTGATTGTAGAATAGACTAAGAAGTGTAGTACGTAAAAGATACATTTTCACAGGCTTTTTTAAGGTAAAATAATTTTTTGAAACTGGACATTATTCTGGCACATCTGTCCATTCAGACTATTCACTGTTGACATTTTTCATGTGCAGTACGTGCATTACTCATCAGTCTGGTATTTGCATCACTAGGGGTTTCAATTAGCCTACACTGCTAGAAACTTTGAACAACACACTTGTCTGTAATAATTTTCCGGTGTAAGGAACAAACTTAAAAAACCTTCCCAAACATTTGTAAAGTGAAGGAAACTGTAATTTGGACACAAAAATTTATAACCTACTTGCTTTTTCTTATGGTAGATAATGCCTGATAATCTGAGGATCGAGTTCTCTGCCAACAATGTTTAGAGCAAATTATGACTTCATGTTTAGGTGAGACAGCATTACAATATTTCTTTTGCAATAAGAGCTACATAATGAGGACAAATTATGTCTGCATAAATTGGCGATAGTTAATGTTCCCGCAACACAGACATATTGTTGTTGTTGTTGTGGTCTTCAGTCCTGAGACTAGTTTGATGCAGCTCTCCATGCTACTCCATCCTGTGCAAGCTGCTTCATCTCCCACTACCTACTGCAACCTACATCCTTCTGAATCTGGTTAGTGTGTTCATCTCTTGGTCTCCCTCTACGATTTTTACGCTCCATGCTGCCCTCCAGTACTAAATTAGTGACCCCTTGATGCCTCAGAACATGTCCTACCAACCGATCCCTTCTTCCGGTCAAGTTGTGCCACAAGCTCCTCTTTTCCCCAATTCTGTTCAATACCTCCTCATTAGTTATGTGATCTACCCACCTAATCTTCAGCATTCTTCTGTAGCACCACATTTCGAAAGCTTCTATTCTCTTCTTGTCCAAACTATTTATCGTCCATGTTTCACTTCCATATAAGGTTACACTCCATACAAATACTTTCAGAAACGACTTCCTAACACTTAAATCTATACTCGATGTTAACAAATTTCTCTTCTTCAGAAACGCTTTCCTTGCCATTGCCAGTCTACATTTTACATCCTCTCTACTTCGACCATCATCAGTTATTTTGCTCCCCAAATAGCAAAACTCCTTTACTACTTTAACCCTCTCATTTCCTAATCTAATTCCCTCAGCATCACCCGACTTAATTCGACTACATTCCATTATCCTCGTTTTGCTTTTGTTGATGTTCATCTTAGATCCTCCTTTCAAGGCACTATCCATTCCATTCAATTGCTCTTCCAAGTCCTTTACTGTCTCTGACAGAATTACAATGTCATCGGCGAACCTCAAAGTTTTTATTTCTTGTCCATGGATTTTAATACCTACTCCAAATTTTTCTTTTGTTTGCTTCCTCAATATACAGATTGAATAACGTCGGGGAGAGGCTACAACCCTGTCTCACTCCTTTCCCAACCACTGCTTGCCTTTTATGCCCCTCGACTCCTATGACTGCCATCTGGTTTCTGTACAAATTGTAAATAGCCTTTTGCTTATTTTACCCCTGCCACCTTCAGAATTTGAAAGAGAGTATTCCAGTCAACATTGTCCAAAGCTTTCTCTAAGTCTACAAATGCTAGAAACGTAGGTTTGCCATTCCTTAATCTTTCTTCTAAGATAAGTCATAGGTTCAGTATTGCCTCACATGTTCCAATATTTCTACGGAATCCAAACTGATCTTCCCTGAGGTCGGCTTCAACTAGTTTTTCCATTTGTCTGTAAAGAATTCGTGTTAGTATTTTGCATCTGTGACTTATTAAACTGATTGTTCGGTAATTTTCACATCTGTCAGCACCTGCTTTCTTTCGGATTGGAATTATTATATTCTTCTTGAAGTCTGAGGGTATTGCGCCTGTCTCATACATCTTGCTCACCAGATAGTAGAGTTCTGCTAGGGCTGGCTCTCCCAAGGCCGTCAGTAGTTCTAATGGAATGTTATCTACTCCTGGGGCCTTGTTTCGACTCAGGTCTTTCAGTGCTCTGTCAAACTCTTCACGCAGTATCGTATCTCCCATTTCATCTACATCTACACCCTCTTACATTTCCATAATATTGTCCTCAAGTACATCGCCCTTGTATTGACCCTCTATATACTCCTTCCACCTTTCTGCTTTCCCTTCTTTGCTTAGAACTGGGTTTCCATCTGAGCTCTTGACATTCATACAAGTGGTTCTCTTTTCTCCCAAGGTCTGTATAATTTTCCTGTAGGCAGTATTTATCTAACCCCTAGTGAGATAAGCCTCTACATCCTTATATTTGCCCTCTAGCCATCCCTGCTTAGCCATTTTGCACTTCCTTTTGAGCTCATTTTTCAGACATTTGTATTCCTTTTCGCCTGCTTCATTTACTGCATTTTTATATTTTCTCCTTTCATCAGTTAAATTTAATATTTCTTCTGTTACCCAAGCATTTATACTAGCCATCGTCTTTTTACCTACTTGATCCTCTGCTGCCTTCACTATTTCATCTCTCAAAGCCACCCATTCTTCTTCTACTGTATTTCTTTCCCCCATTCCTGTCAATTGTTCCATTGTGCTCTCCCTGAAACTCTGTACAGCCTCTGGTTTAGTCAGTTTATCCAGGTCCCATCTCCTTAAATTCTCACCTTTTTGCAGTTTCTTCAGTTTTAATCTACAGTTCATAACCAATAGATTGTGGTCAGAGTCCATATCTGCCCCTGGAAATGTTTTACAATTTAAAACCTGGTTCCTAAATCTCTGTCTTACCATTACATAATCTATCTGAAACCTGTCAGTATCTCCAGGCTTCTCCCATGTATACAATCTTCTTTTATGATTCTTGAACCAAGTGTTAGCTATGATTAAGTTGTGCTCTGTGCAAAATTCTACCAGGCGGCTTCCTCTTTCATTTCTTAGCCCCAATCCTTATTCAGCTACTACGTTTCCTTCTCTCCCTTTTCCCACTACCGAATTCCAGTCACCCATGACTATTAAATTTTCATCTCCCTTCACTATTTGAATAATTTCTTTTATTTCATCATATATTTCTTCAATTTCTTCGTCATCTGCAGAGCTAGTTGGCATATAAACTTGTACTACTGTAGTAGACGTGGGCTTTGTGTCTATCTTGGCCACAATAATGCGTTCACTATCCTGTTTGTAGTAGCTTACCCGCAGTCCTGTTTTGTTAATCATTATTAAACTGACTCCTGCATTACCCCTATTTGATTTTGTATTTATAACCCTGTATTCGCCTGACCAAAAGCCTTGTTCCTCCTGCCAGCGAACTTCACTAATTCCTACTACATCTAAGTTTAACCTATCCATTTCCCTTTTTAAATTTTCTAAACTACCTGCTCGATTAAGGGATCTGACATTCCACGCTCTGATCCGTAGAACGCCAGTTTTCTTTCTCCTGATAACGACGTCCTCCTGAGTAGTCTCCGCCTGGAGATACAAATGGGGGACTATTTTACCTCCGGAATATTTTACCAAAGAGGATGCCATCATCATTTAACTATACAGACATATTACAACACATGAATTAAAAGCAAAACCCTACACATAAAACCTTTCATTTAAGTATCTGGGTACTTTCTGATGGTATCAACCATATATAATGGCAAAGTAATGATAGCCTATGATTACACGAAATCTTGCTGCCGTGTGATACATATGAATCTTCATCAGGTTTGATTCCATGGAGATTTTTGTCTGATACATGAATCTGCTATCAAGTGGTGCATCACTTTCAACAGAAAATACTGTCACCTCAAGTATTTGAAAGCAGTCATCATTTCTGTGTCTACTCTATCCGCACCTGCCACCAACACACCCTTATTCTTCCATCCACATATGATGGTTCTTAGTTTCTAGTCTGTTACCTAAATGTGCAACCAACTACAAAATATGAGTACCTGACAACAAAAACAAAAACTGAAGACAGAGAATTACTCATCTGTATATAATTTGACATTTGATTAATACAGTCATTGCTTAGTGGCTGCTGCCTTCACTTAGTTACAACTGCAGGACTGGATTAGGCCTAAAGCAGGAAATCTTACTAATCTAAATTCTTACTTTCCTCAACTATTATCTCTCACAGACACTTCTTGTTTTGCATACTACAGCCAAGGCTAGAAGTTCTGTTGTTGATCAGAGTTATAAAACAAGGGCAATACACAAGAATGAAATGCATCTGGGTTTACCAATGATAGAAACTGCTACAGAAAAGTGCCACAACTTTAGCAAGGAAACACAAAACTACATAAGTAACTCTGTGTTGCTCAAAGTGCTACATCAGGTATTGCTACATAAGGAGTTACCATTTGTCTGCATTTGTGAAAACATATCCACATTTTCAACATTTCATGTAGTGTCCACATTCATTTTTACACTTTCTGCTAATGTCCATATTTTTTCAGTTTTGGGAACTAAGATTGTTTGATTTTTGTTTTCAGCACATCTCATCAACAATTTATATGCATTTTACTTCAGTTATTGAATTACATCATCGTGGACTTAAGTGCAAGATTCTATCAAATCTATGATAAAAATATTGAAACTGATGATGAAAAGTGTTTTGATCAGTTTTCAGATTTAAAAACAGGCATTACCATTTATGAAGGAAAATCTGAACCAAACCAGAAGAAATGGTGCAAGTACATTAATTGTGTAGTAGCGAAGCACAGTTTAGATAATTAATCAAAATTACACACTTTTTCATTGAAGTGCCAGCCCATAATGCTTGTGTTGAAGGACTGTTCTCCTTACAGGTGCAGTGGACAAAGGAGAGAAATAGAGTGACATTTTAATCTGTAAAATGGATTTCAGTGGTAAAATTTAGTTTGTGTAAAATAGATTGCAATGGTAAAATTTTATTTGCGCTCACAAAAGGGGGTCAATGGAGGCATCCGATCCCACCAGTCTGCTTAGAGCTGTGACATAAGGGCATTGTGGTGTGTGACGTCATTATAGTGCAGAGTTTAGTTTAAGAGTCTGTTGTGTTCATAGATGTCATCTTGTTGTGGTTGATGGTGTCCTCTGGTGGTGGTGGTGGTGGTGGTGTGTGTGTGTGTGTGTGTGTGTGTGTGTGTGTGTGTGTGTGTGTTGTATTAGATTCATTTGATCTTTGGTATTGGCAGAGTGGAGTTTTTGCGAGTGTCTGTGACTGAAGAATTGACATTGGTTTCAGTGAGTTATCATCCATTTTTTTTTCAATGTGATTTCGTTGTTGATAGAAGTTATTAGTTTGCGGTTTGTGGTGTAGTAAGAAGTGCCTTCTTTTGTTAGGTATGGATATGATTATGAAATACAATAGCACGAGGTTTCTTGCGGATATGGGTGAGGGCATGATGTCTTTGATCAAGTTTCTCCAGATGTTCAGACTGTTAGCAGAGGTTGTGAAATGTAGCACATTCAGGAAAAACATGAGGTTGGCGTCTCGGACCAGGGACTGTTATATGTGGCGCTGTCCAGAGGATAACTTTTGGCACTCCATCAGACATGGAAACTGGTTCAAGAAATCTAGGTTGGCCGTGAGAGAGATTGTTTTGATGACTTACTATTATTGTTATCGGTCTTCTATCAGTTTTTGCACACATGAGGCTACAGTGAGTGAGAGGATGGTTTTAGATTGGTTTTCTTTTTGTAGGTAAGTGTGTTCGGAGTATGTGAAGTACAGGGGTAAGTTGGGCGGTCCGGGGTTGGTGGTTGAGATATATGAATCTCAATATCGGAAGAGAAAGTATGGGAGGGGTAAGTCTCCAGCAGGTTTATCGATGTGGGGGGCTGTTATTTCGGGAGCTGGGTTTGTGGATTGTGTTTTCAGGTTTTGGAAGGGCCTATTAGGAGTGAATTGGTGGGGTTAATTGAAGAGTATATAGAGGAGGGGAGTACTGTAGTGACAGATACTTTTTCGTCATAGAGGGGGTTGGGGAAGAGGGGTTATGGTAATTTAGTTGTAAACCATAGTTAAACGTTCAAAAATTATGAAACTGGGGCGTGTACCAATACAATTGAGGTGTTTTGGGGGACAGTTAAACAAATCAGTCATAGGGAGGGGGAAGAGGTGTTCTTCTAACCTGTATTCTCATTTAGATTAGTATTGCTGGCTGAAGAGTTGATCTGAGAAGTATTGTTGTATTGTTTTTTTTTCTTTTTTTTTTTAAAAAAAGGTGGTTAGTAAGATGTACAGGCCAAGGATGGTTAGTTGAGGGCATTTTGTATGTGGGGGAGAGGGGGGGTTGTAAGTAATGGTTGTGGATTTATGTGGGTTGGGGGTGGCGACTTGTTTTATGATTATGTTGCAGAGGATCTGTTTTTTTTTTTTTTTTTGCAGTTTTTTTTGAGCTGCAATGTGTGATTGAGTTTCCTTTATTTTGTGGGTTTTATTTGTTGGCGGATTTTTGGTTTTGGGGAGGGGTGTTGAAGTTTGGGGGGGGGGGGGGGTTGGGGTTGGGAGGCTGTGGATGGTTTGGGAGTTTTTTTGTTGTGTTTTCTTTGGTTTTGTGTGTGTGTGCTTGATTGGGGTGGCTAACCTAGTGTGAAGTGCGGAATTTGTTTGTGGTAAGTAGTCATTTTTTTGGTTATATTGTTCATGAGTTGTGATGTTTTGTGGGGTTTTTATGTATTGTGGCTTTGGTTTTATTTATCACAGTTGTAGGTGTTTGTTTTTTGGTATTGTCAGCTGTGGTTGACATGTAGGTTCAGGGAAATGTCCGACTCCAATTTGTGTTGTCGAAATGTGTTTTGGTATCGTCAGCTGTGGCTGACCTATATAGGTTCAGAGAAGTGTCCAATTCCAATATGTGTCTTCGTAACTGTATGTGTTTTGTTATCGTCAACTGTGGTTGACCTATATATGGGTCAAGGCAAGTGTCCGATTCCAATTTTTGTTGTTTTAGGTGTTGGTCTTGTGGTATCGATAGTTGCGGCGCGATTCTAATTTTTGTAGTTGTAGGTTTTTATTTTGTGGGATCAACATTTGCAGTTGAACTATGTAGATGAAGGGAAGTGACCGATTCTTGTGGATTTTGTGGGTTTAGCGAAATGTGAGAATCTTGTGTTTTTTTTCGATGTCATTTTGTGTAGTTTGGGATCGTGGTGTCCTTTTTTATATGTTTATAGTTAGCTTGTCCCCACACTAAAACCCCCAATTTCCCACTAATTTGATTATATTTTTGGGGGGAGATGTTATTGTCGTATTTATATGTTTTTTGTGTTCACGTAGTGACGTCACAAGTGACATATTGGAGACAAAGCAGTAGATAGTCACTATCCACTTATCACAAAAAGATGCACCCCTAACAACAGAAAAAAAACCTCAGCACTCTAACAAGTGGTACACTCTAGAGCTCAAGCAAATAAGGACACTGCTACTTATACTAAAAAATAACAGTGATAAAAATGAGGAAGCCAGGAAACACTATGTGACCCTTAAGAAGTTGTACAAATATGAAATAAAATCAGCTAAATGTAAAGTAAATGATGAATATATTGCAGGCTCAAAAAATGCCTGTCAAGCAGCTTGGAATATAATAAAAAGTTAAATCAAGATGAGCAAACAGGAAGCCACAGTGCCTATAGATTGCAACATCCTTAACAAATATTTTATAAATTGTGCCAGCTCTCATTATTCTTCTTCTTCTTTTGGTAAAAATAATTCTGATAATATTTCAGCTGCTGTAACCCTTCTTAAACAACAAGCACCAGCAACCAAGAAATTCTCTTGGTCAAAAATCACCTCCTGCCACATTATTAAATCAATAAAGAAACTTAAAAACTCAAAAATAGAGGACTATTACGGGCTTAGTAACAGTATTGTTAAACACATAGCCACTGCAATCTTAATGCCACTAACATATCTGATGAATCACATACTTGAAGAAGGACTATTCCCTGAATGTCTGAAAATGTCAGTTATGCTCCCAATCTATAAGAAAGTTGACAGAAAAATGCCAAACAATTATAGACCCATATCAATAGTTCCCATTGTATCAATAGTAATAGAAAACTGCATACATATCCAAATTAACAATTATTTTGAAAGTAATAAATTATTGAGTAAGAACCAGTTTGTCTTTCGATCTGAACTATCGACAACTAAAGCAGTTGAATGCCTCCTTAGTAATATATATGAAAACAGGAAACTCACTTGTGCTACACTGTTAGATTTAAAAAAGGCCTCAGTCACACATGAAATAATGATAAAAAACTAGAACATTATGGTATTGTAGATAAACCATTACAATTTTTTCAATCGTACTTAAGCAATAGGGTACATTTAGTAAAAATAAACTATCAAAAGGCAACACCCATGAAAGTAAAGAGAGGAATTCCACAAGGCTCAGTGCTTGGCCCTTTCCTGTTCATTGTTTACATCAATGACTTCTCAAATTGTATGCCATGCAACAATGTACTGCATGCTGATGATATGACACTAATAACAGATGGAGAAAATAAGCAAGATGTCATAGAATACAACAAAGTAGTAACTGAAATGAGCAGTGACTGGTGCAGAGCCAACCTTTTATCAATAAACAAACTGAAAACTGAAGAAATTTACTTCACCCTGAAAGCAACTGAACAGAATACAAAAAATGTCAAGTTACTAGGTTTACATATAGATCAAAAACTTACATGGGTCAGACACACAAATTATCTATGTGGCAAACTTGCTCGAACTCTCTATTACATAAGCTGAGACACGTTATTAGTAAAAATCTGCTAATCTCCACATACTTAGCTTTTTTCCATTCACAACTGCAATACGGGGTACTTCTTTGGGGTAACTCAGTGGGTTAAAGTACCATCTTCAAGTGGCAGAAGAAAGCAGTCAGGTGCATTTTAGGACTAGCACCAACACAAAGTTGCTAAAATCATTTTAAAGAACTAAAGATAATGACACTACCCAGTACATACATTTATAATTGTTTAATATATGCTAAAGAGAACGTAAAGAACTTTAATTTAAGATCTGAAGTGCATGTTCATGATACTCGAAATAATAGTAACATAGACCTAACATACACAAGGCTGACATTAACACAAAAGAGCCATAAACACCTTAGCTAGAAATTTTATAACAAACTCCCAAAGGCTGTGAATGAACTACCGATGAATAACTTTAAGCGAACAATATAAGTGTGTCACAAATGTACACCATATTACTCACTTGATGAGTTTCTAAACAGTGACACAAAAGAGATATGTTACATGAAACAAAAAACTGCCATATGAATTATACCTATATGTTTGTGACAGTAATGTACCAACACAGACCTTTTACATGGATACATAAGATGTACCATAAATATATGTCAATACTATTGTATATTTAACTGTTATGATTTATTATTATTATTATTACTATTGTGAATGAATAATTGTTGCATTATCAATATTACTTTAGCACGCATATCTGCTTGCCCTGCACAGGCATAATTATGTACAATAATAATTATTGTAATTAAAAAAAATGTATTGAACATGCTGACGATGCCAATTGTAAGGAAAACATACTGAAAGGCAAATAAAGATTCTATTCTATTCTAATGAGAATGGTCGTTTCCTCTGGATTGAATAATGTTTCATTTGGCAGTCCTAAAGGGATTAGTCCAGATCTCGATTGGCACATCACCGTCACTGTTTTTCAGCAATCATACTTTATTATTTTGAAAAAAGGAAAATTTGAAACTAATATCGATTACCTGAGTTATGTATGTTATTCTAGAACAGTTATATATGATATGACGCCAGCAATCTTCGCCTTAGTCTACCCTCTTATCGAGGTCCAGACTGCAACTGTCCTAATAACATGATGTTCAATCCCATTGTAGCTCTCCTCATTATGGGGTTTCAGGACATAGTAGCCCTATCAAAATTGCAAAAAATATTCAGGTGTTGCAGACGTCATGTCTCCAATAACAATGCACGTTGCTACTGGGCAAATGTTGGCTGATCATGTATTTGTTTTGAGATTTGTAAAACAACTTAGGTAATGAATAGGTGGCACGTATGTTCAAGTAATGATAATTTAATAAACATGCTTTGACTTATTTTCTCTTTATTTTTTTCAATATGTGCTTTTCCTAGTTTTTTCCTTCTTTGTATCTTGTCGTCCTGTGGTTGGAAAATACATTAGTATTACTAAATACCTGCTATTTCTAGCACATTTCACCATCAGTTCTAATTAACCAAGTATCAGTACACGATTTTTTATCATTACCTTTTTGATGACTTCCACAATACAAAATCAAATTAGGCCTACATACACAAAATTTCATGGTGAATCTTGGTTTTGCTGGGGTATGAATACTGATTTCCCTTTTCACTGGTGCACAATGTTTACGCTGCCACAGTCTTCATACAGAATCAATGAATTCCACATTAGAATATAAATGAACACGAAATATTAAATGAAATATGGCCGTCCTATTGCCCTCACTCCCACCCTTAAGTACCTTGGCGTCACCCTCGACCGTCGTCTCTCCTGGACTCCCCATCTCCGGACAATCCAAGCCAAGGCACACTCCCGGCTCCGTCTCCTCAAGCTCCTTTCTGGCCGTATGTGGGGTCTGGACCCCTCCACCATACTCCACACCTATAAATACCTCATCTGCCCTATCCTTTGTTATGCCCATCCGGCCTGGATCTCCGGCCCCCCTACCTTTTATAAATCCCTACAAATCCTTGAACGCCATGCTCTCCGCCTCGCCTATCGCATCCGCTTCCCCTCCCCCACGCGGATCCTGTACGATCTCATCCCCTTCCCCCACCACCTCCTTTTCCTTGAAAGGATACGGATCCTGTACACCTCCCACAAACTCGATCCTCCTCACCTGCTTGTCTCACCCATCCTCTCCCACCCCCGCCCGCTGCCGCGCCTGTGTTCCCACGTCCCACCCGGTCTCCATCTCTCCACCCTCCTTACCCTCTCCCAAGGTGGCTTCCGCCAGCTCCCCCTCCCTGATGGTGTCCTCCTCCCCTCCATCTACCCCTCCTATCAACTTTGATCCTCCACCCCCCCCCCCCCCCAACTTCCTGTGTCCTTTCCTTTAGGCACCCTCCCTCCCTTCTCTTCCCTTCCCTTCTCTTTCCTTTTCCTCCGTCCCATCCCTCCTCCCCTCTTCCCCCGGGCTTCTCCTCCCCCTATCTCTCCTGCCCATGGCATCTGCTCTCCCCTCTCTCACCCCCACCCCCCTCCTCCTCTCTTGGCAGGTCACCGGACTCGTACACGGTTAGTGAACATTCGCACGCCGGAGATCAACGCCCGTGTTCTGTGTGTGCCGTCGTTTTGTGCGTAAGTGGTTCAGTGTTATTCGTTTTGTGCACC